>NW_020654080.1:6735097-6749435 GCF_003589595.1 Hyposmocoma kahamanoa | reverse complement strand
CGTATCGTACAGGTTATGATGGTTTAATTCTTGTTCGCTCATACAACCAATTTTTAAATTTGTGAAGTAGTCTAGTAAGTGCTGTATGTTTCATTATAATAAAATTATTATTATTACTTCAAAACATCATACTGATAAAACTCTACTGCTCATTCGTAGAGCAGATTCTCCTGAGAAGAAAGAGCAAAAAACTACTAGGGGTTGCTATTTGTAAATATACTTATCATTAAAATGATAGAATATATATATAGAATATAATAAATATATAGAATATATTTATTATTAAAATAATAAACTTAAACTTCTTAGATCGAGAATTTTTCATCCAAGCACACAGAAGTAGTATAACCTTTAGTACAAAGTTTTTGTTTCACAATAGTTTCAAACCTTGTAAATGGCAAATGAGCGAATAGTCCTTTTTAAAGGTTTTTCTTAAAACGCAGTTTGTAACCAGTGTCAGTGTGACACGGTAGAATTGTCTTATTCAACAATATTTTTCGAAAATTCTTTTCTAGATTTATTAGGTTCTATCGATCATCTCATCACATCAGCTGCAGTGCCACTCGGAGCACTCAAACCGCAAAGATTCGAGGGACACTGCCACTATGCCTGACACCCTGACACATAAGACGGCTAGTCCCGTTGTTAAGTGTAGAGGGTTGGTAGCCACTTATTTTTCTAATTTAGAATTAAAATCAAAACACTTGTAAAATTGACGCGGTTTATTTAAAAAAGGCAAGACACCAAAGGTACATTTTGACAGCAGAGAGATCTTACAAAATGTGGCAGCACTTCCTTAGAAGAACTCTTTCTTTTCTTTTCGATGAATATTTAATTAAAATATTTAAAAAAGAATATATCCAAATACATTAATACGGGGAAGATATGTAACATACTTAAAAATAACAGTTAAACAACGTAGGTAAATAAAAATATTACAAGGTGCTATCCATTCAACAGACTTCATGTCTGTAAAAACCTGAAAAACTTTTAGCTAGACTATTTTTAGTAAATATCGATCTGATCTAATACGGGAAGCCCGACCAAATGGATGGCACTTCTGAGCTTGCATTTTGTGTAACTGTTCTATCCGTATATTCATTGAATACATAAACACGTGTACATGGGAACTAACTGGACGATTAGTTCGTTTTAGCAACCATTTGTATTCCTAAGAAGATGAATTAGAGTAATATGGGTCGTATTCTAGTGTATTTTAAGTTTCCACGCTTGTAAGATTGAAGTTTGTTTACTTGAAGCAGTGACGAGGTAGTTGTAAGAAGTTGATGAAGCTTTAACGGGGAAGAAAAACATCATAAAAAACAAGTTGTCAAAAAATCTTTGTAAAAACTCTTTGAAGGCACATAAAGTCTCTAATTCTTGTTGAGTTTATAGTTTAAACAGTCTCCATAAAGCGTATCCAAAAGTTTAAAACCAAACCAAGCAGATTTTCTTATGTAAGCATTGACTTTTGTAAGTCAATGTATGTAAGTAACAATATTTGATCTAACGTAGAAAGAGGCTCAGGGATATTTATTTATAAATGAGAAATTGCCCGGAAATTCAGACTACAATTCAATATTAATATTAAATATTGTATATGTATACACAGGGTTATTATTAATGTACTAATAATGTCGCAGAACTGTATTACCAACATCATAAACAATAACTTTTGGTCTATGTCTTTTAATAATTTATCAGATTTTACTTTCGTATAAAAATAACAATTTCTAAATAGATCGCTCTAAACAGTCATAAGTCTGCGCTTGCAACACTACCAAATGCAGATTTAAAGTATCAGAAAATACAACAAAAACTGAAAGGTTTGTTGTTGGTAAATTTATTATGTTTTGTAAAATCTCATGGAAAAAACAACTTTAAAAAAATAACCCTGTATAAGTTATATTACCCCAGTGGGCGCTGACGAGTCCTAGGGGGAGGAACGAGCTTCGGAAGCAATTGGGGTCGTTGATGCTGTCCAAGGGGTGCTACCGCATATGACAAATAAAACCTAAATTATCCATATATAAAATACACTACTTTATATTTTTCTATCCTTGTTTTTTTTGTGTTATGTTAATACGAAAAATACGTGTTTTCAATTATTTTTTGTTGAGGTGGACCTTAAAATTTTTTTATCTGGCCTAAGCGGGTGGTGAGTCAAAGTTTAGGAACCTATGGATAAATGAATAAAGCTTAAAAGTGAACAAGTAGCAACTTTAAAAACTTTATCGAGTTCTCAGTTTTCGTAATTGCTACATCTTCGAAAAATACATATTTTATCGGATACTTGTTTTCTCAAATAAACCAACAGTTGAGTTCTTTACAGGTCCCATGTGCACGGCTGACTGAATCGATGGTTTGTTTGAAAATACAAATACACGTGATATACACCCGGAAAAACAGTTACATTACCAAATAAAATATCTTTTTTTTTTTGTTCTGCAGAAAACATTTACACAACCGTCTTTCAACCGTCTTTACCACACAGTATTAGGAGTTAAATTAAATACCAGTTCATACTTCTAATTGCTAATTAGAATAAACAAGTGTATTTTAATTGCGCGAGTAAATACATTTTGTAATCAATTGAATGTTGGCGAACAGCGGGAGGCAGTGATGCGATTCGTCCGACCGCAGACCAGTTCGCACCAAATTAACGATCATTGTGTTCTGTACTGTATTGTTACATAATGTTCTGTAAGGGATTTTAATTAATGTAAAACCATAATCCGCTAATGTGGGAATGGAAGGGAAGTCTGCGCATGCAAACGGCTAGATGGAACCGAAACTACTGTCCTGACGAATAGAAATTTGGGGGAAGGAAGGAACTAGGTAAGTAAATCAATGGACCGTTGGATCGTATTATGAAAAAGACACTTCTGCTTGGGTGGGTGCAGTTGAAAAAAAAACAGGAAAGTTGTAGAAGATGGCCTCCGATGTCATATTAGACCGCGCAGGAAGATCGTAACGACTGACTGAATAACTTAGTCGACGATTGTTCAAAAGGGCTTAGTGGAAATTTGAGAAGAAATTTGGAGTAGTCTATAAGGGGAAAAGAGATAGTAAATTTAAAAAATAAGCTGTTACTGACCCCTATATGGGGAATAACAAGCTTGAGTGGCAAATCTGAATACTTTATACGTCAATTAAGTTGATAGACAAGCCGATGGAAAACGGTATCCGCTACCTATAAATTGCAGTAAATATAACATAAAGTAAAAAAGACATTAAGTGTCCTTTATCTATGGTTGTGTGTCTTTCCCTACCCATCAATCGTGGATACAGCCGTGTTACTTACGCTAGAAACAAGCAGGGTACAACGGCTACTATATACACTGAGAACCTCATTATCAGTAGTTACATTATTGTATACTTTGTTGTTGTACTCGTAAGACGCAATTTTGGACGGATCTTAAAATAAAAGTGAGCTCAAGACGGCTTCGACTGTAACTCACTACATTTTCTCCGCTCGCCACCAACTGCTGGGGATAGGTCTCCAGTAGTATGTGCCATCCATCACGATCTTGTGCTAGAACCCATCTACGGCCCGCAACTTTGACGATGTCGTCCACCCATCTCGCTTCAGGACGTCTCAGGTTTCTTAGTCACCATTCGGTTATCGCTTAGCTCCATCTGTCTTCATCACGTCTCGCATTATGATCTTTTTAGTTCTATTTTAAGTACGTTTTCCGATCTCCAATGTCCTGGACCTTAGTTTGTCTTCAGATTTCGGAAGTTAATCTATAAGTTAGATACTGAGCACGACACGCTTCATGGCTCTTTGTGCAACCCTCATTCTGTACACAGCTTTTTGTGTGAGCGTCCACGTCTCGGCACCGAAAGTCAGAGTGAACAAGATACATTGGTTGAATAAGTAGGTCTTCAAACACTCTGTGTACCAACGCTTTAGAAAAATGAATGTGAGCATACAAATTTAAACGTAACAAGCGTTCGATCTCAACAAAATGTTACGGATAAATATTCACAACTAGACGATGCCTGCAAACAGTAAGCCAGTAAACTTTGAAATAAACTCCGTCTGTCGGTTTGAAAGTCCAAGCGATTCTACTTAACCGCAACTGTTTATTCGGTGTATAACGTACTTGGAATGTTAATGAAATCAACATGTCGAAGACAGAATTTCGGGTCTGTCGGTCTTTTAATAAGTTTAAGTAATTCTCGGAATGTCCAGTGGCAGGGCAATACAAAGGCGCTGTAATATAATACTCGAGTAATTATATATATTAAACATTTTGATATTAAATATTTCAGGATATTGAAATGTCAGTAGTTAACATTTATTTCAAACATATATCCTTTGAATGAAAAAGATTAGAATTAGAAATTAAATAACATGAACAAACTGTTACCCATATCAAATAAATACCATTTAATAACTGAACAAGCCGTGGTAGCCAAATGGTTTGACCTACCGCCATTCAAGCAGAGGCCGTGAGTTCGAATCAGGGCTCGCACCTTGTGAGTTTATTGTAAATTACGTGCGAAATTTAATTTGAAATTTACCTGTTTATTATAATTTGTATGTTTTTCTTTAACGAAGACCTTATGTCTTCGTTAAAGAAAAACATCGTGATGTAACCTGTACGTCGAAGAAGGTTCACAACCCTCGGCAAACGTGTGAACTCCCCAGAGGAGACCCGTGCGCAGCGGTACATGTAAATAGGTTGTAGACGATGATTAATAATTAAGATTTAATGTAGCAGTATGGACGAGTCACAACTCCGCGCTAAAACAGATATAACGCTATTAGTACCGTGTAGTATTATCTAAGAGAAACCCGAGAAGATGGATCCGCCTACGGTAGAGTACCGTATCATCATCATCATATTCAGCCAGACTTCACCTACAGCTGGGTATGCCTCCAAGTTTCTGTGCCAGTTCCCATGATCCCGAGCTAATCTCATCTACGTTCGCCCCCCAATTCCTGCGATATCATCCGCCCATCTCGCCTTTGGATGTCCGATGTTCCTGTATCCAGTACTTGGACGCCACTCAGTTATATATATAGCCTTACTCCATCTGTCATCTTGTGTCCGTATCAGGTATCCTGCCTAGCTTCACTTTAGCGTCGCGATGCTGTACCCCACGTCCTTTACCTTTATTCGACTTCGAATCTGGACATTGGTAACACGGTCTATAAGCTTGATAGCAAGCATGATACGCTCTATGGCTCTCTGTGCAACTCTCATCTTATACAGAGCCTCCTGCGTGAGCGACCATGTCTCGGCAGGTAAGTACCGTAGCCGTTACTTAATTTAGTTCAAATACATAATGTTTATTTCGTATACAACAAGGGCTATTCTAACGATATAAAAAAATGTTATCTGAAACAATTTCATAAATTTCCTAATTTTTATTACTGTTTTTAAGTTATCAATATACGTTTTCTACACTAAATTTCATTGCAAGAGACACGATAGTGTTATTTGTAAATGACACACAGACAGAGAATACCATACACTTAAAAACTTTGTTCCAAGAATACCTCAAGACGGAGAGTAGTTTACAAGTATCTATAATCTTTGAGGCCGTTGCCATTATGAACTATATGAAATCAAATTCAAAATAATCTTTATTTCATAGGTAAGCATTATTACACTTGAAATCGTCACATTGGTTAAACTCTACCGCTCATTCGTAAGGCAGATTCCCCTGAGAAGAATGAGCAAGACACTCTAGGGGTTGCTCTTTGTAAATAACATTTGTACACATTCAACATTTACAATATATTTTGTTTTTTGTTTTCACAACATCAAAATCAACACACACACACACACAATCAAAACAACAAAATCGAGACTGCCTGCATGAGCTAAACGGGTTACTACCACGGACTTTTCTCATCCAAGTACGCAGAAGTTGTATAATAAACATTTAGTATAAAGTTTTTGTTTCACTACAGTTTTAAACCTCGTGAATGGTACATTTTGTAAATCAACCGGAATCTAGTTGTAGAAGCGTATACATTGGCCCTTAAATAAATTTGTGACTTTGTAAAAGCGACTATCAAGAATAGCTAGTTTATTTTAATTCCTCGTATTAATGTTATTTCTGTCACTATTCTATATTATATAAAGAAATTATTATTCCTCTTAGCATAAATTACATTTTCATAAATGTACTTTGACGCTAGTGTAAGAATGTTAATTTCCTTAAACTTGTATCTCAAAGATGCTGGGACTGTATTTAATATTATAAATATTTATTGTAATTAATATTATAAATATTTAAAATCAAACCTGAATAATTTCTAGAAAATCTCATTACCAAAATTTCTTCAATTATAAGTTACGACATGCCGTTATTTTTAGAACGAGCAATTTGTTTTTATTATGACATCAAGCAAAGAGACGAACAAGTTGTTCGTCTGTTGGTTAGCGACACACCTATCCACAACAGTTACCTTGCCACTCAGAGATTTAAACCGAAAAGATCTGACACTGCCTCTATGCCCGTTACCGTCAATCCGAGACATAACTTGATAAGTTCCATGTGCCTTTAATTGTATCGTAATGCTCACATTACTTGGCTTGGCTTGTAAAGAACACGATATTTTGTAAAACTACCGCATTTTTTAATTTTTACTTCTGTTTAAATTTTAATGATTATGAAAATATTATATTATATAGTTATTTATATTTAATTTATTAAGATTGTTAAATGTCGCGATATTGTTTTTCTTTCGTCATTATTTGTGACGCGCTTTGTCTGTGCGTACGTTGATTTGTATTACATAAGTCTTAGTATAAACAAAGTGTTGTCTATATATTTAAGATTATGTGTGTATAAATATTACGAATAGAGCAACACTCATACAAACCCTTTAGGTTTAAGAGTGCCTAGTACTTAGATCATAAAATATTGTAATATGAGTAAATAAATAAATAACAAATAAATAAATAAAACTTCTCTGAATTGACTCTTTCAAAAGAAGCTCTACTGATATCAAATATACACCAAAAAGGCAAAACCAATTTACGATACAGTGTTACTAATGAATATGAATGTCTATAGATAGATGCACGTGTTACAAGAAAGCAGCAAATTCAGTAACATTGTCGGAGCGATTGAAGGTAGTTATTCCTGTTGCAGACGAAATCAATGTCGCCTAATTGGAGTCCGAGACATTTTTGTCTCGCAATCAATAGCCGCTGTTTCAGGACCGGTTCAGAGGTCTGTATTACCAGCTTTTGAACTGAGATATTCTACAGAACAATTTTCATTTCACTTGCGATACATTTCACGAATTTAATATTGTCAACGGTAACTTTCGTAAAATATATTTGCATATATGATACTAACGCCTTGTAACATTGGGGTTGGAGAAATTTTCCATCGCCTCTTGATCTTTATTCATCAATCTTTACGTACAAGCCCTCTTATTGTCCTCACTATATACTTTGGTTGTTTTTAAGAACATTCTAAATTTGTTTTTTTTTTTTTCTGTGATAGCTCCTTGTGGAAGAGTTCGTCCAGGGAAATACTGCCACCTTACCTATTTCTGCCGCCAAGCAGTATATGAACATTAATGCGTTCCAGTTATGAAGGGTGCTGGTGAAATCACAGACACATGTGACTTGTCAACTTATGTGTCAGGGTGACGGGCGCAGTGGCACTGCAACTGTTATGCCTAGGCGTGTCGCTTACCACTAGAAGGTCCGGAACACTCCATATGTCGTTGATATACCACCTATTCGCACTATGCGCTTTGCTTTCTCCTTTCTAATGCGTACGGCAAAGGAATAGAATACTCTACTGTGTTTCCCGAAAAGTAAAATTTGGGGCTATTCGAAGCTAGAGTGAATAGGCATTTGTTAGGCAAACGCGTCCCATTGAGCATCAGGTGAGATTGCGGCCAAGCGTGAGTCTATTATATATTTAAAAAAAGAAGACGCTCGACTGTTTATATACCGTCACTTGGTATTATATTATACAAAAAAATACGAAAAACCGTACGATGGTAATTTCGCACAATATTACTGCTGCGCGACGTACTGCCACCTTACCCTATGTCTACCGCCAAGAAATAGGTGCGGTGACAGTACGTCTCAGGACGAACTCTTTCACAATGAGCTCTAAAAGAGCTAGAACAATCACGAATTTTTTACTATTTGCGCTAATGGTAAGCCTTCAAGGGTGAAATTTTATGAATACAGATATTACCAAAATCTACTCGTACAGCATGCGTACAACACTCTACGTTCGTAAATCTAGCCATTATTAAGGCCATTAAACTGTTAACTTTGTTATGTCAACCATACGTGTGACAACTGTTTTGATACCTCTAATGGTACTATGAGGAACTCAGAAGCGATTTTGGGTCTTAATACTTATTTTTAAATGGCAAGAAACTAAGTCAAATAAAAATAAGTTTTGCTCCAAACTATTTACCTTCAGTAACGTACTTGGACGTCTAAACTACCTGTAGGAAGAAAGCGCAAACAGCCTCTTCAAAAGCTGGTGTAAAAAGCAACGACCAACAATTGTAAGCAACTTCAAAGAACAGTCTCCAACGAGCGAGCAATACGCATTTGCATATCGGCCTCCCATTATTGCGCAGAACGACACAAGTTGCAACATGCAGATCCAAGTTTCGAGTCTTTAGTTACGAGAATAAGGAATTTATATGTCTCCTTTTGTTCGTAGTTCAACTTTGCTACAATTTATCTTTGACATGTTTAGTTTGGTAACTGGAAACAGTACAACCTCAAGTTTCTTCTAAAAAGACTTTTAGGTTATAATTCTAAAGAAAAAGAAATAGGTATATGTATTTATTATCATTATTAATCAAAGAAAAAAACGAACACTTACAAAAAATTCACTTCGATACGGCTGGATTCGAAACAACGACTCCTAGCAAACTGTGGCAGATGCTATGCCAACTAAACCACGGAACGAACCAATGGACCTCACGAAATTTTTCCGTGTGCTTGTTGCAGATGTTTGTTTTGGTTTTTAACAACTTTTTGCCGTATCGCCATCTGTGAGAAATCTATGAAAGCTTATCTTCAATTAACGAGGTAACTTTATAACTACCAGCTGCTAACTAGAAATGTCGCTTCACAACCATGACTTTCTCTTTTGATTTCGCCACAAATATTTGAATGTCAAGGTGGTGAAACAGCCTGACATTCAATGAAACTTAATTACAATTAATTATTTTTCCCCTATTGGTTTCCCCTATTGGTGGTAGCCTAACGAATTGACCAACTGCCTCCGTGGCCGAACGGTTACCATGCCGGACTGCCACGCAGAGGTCCCAGGTTCGATTCCCGGGCCGGGAGAAATGTTTGTATGGCTTACATTTATTTCTCTCGTGAGTTTGGGTGTAATTTGTGGTTGTCTATGTGTGTGTCCATGGCACCCGCAACACAGGGTTTCCCTAGTGCGGGGCTATGTTGAGTGTGTGCGTTATTTATTTATTTATTTATTTACTGCCTCTCAAGCAGAAGGTCGTGGGTTCGAATGCGGACTCGCACCTCTGAGTTTCTCGGAATTTACGTGCGAAATTTAATTTGAAATTTATTATGAGCTTTTCGGTGAAGGAAAACATCGTGATGAAACCTGCACGTTGAAGAAGGTTCACAATCCTCGGAAAACGTGTGAAGTCCCCAACCCGCATTGGGCCAGCGTGGCGGACTAAGGTCTAAGCCCTCGTCTGAAAGGAGACCCGTGCCCAGCAGTGGGGCATATAAATGGGTTGATGATGATGATGGTTATCGGTTGGCGGAAACGAGTTCTTGAGTGGAGATCACGGCTCGGCAAACATGGTGTAAAACGCCCTCCGGCCAGATGGAGATCTGCGAAAGGCTGCTGGTAGCTGATGGATGCGATAGACTGAGGACCAGGCGAAATGGCGCCACAGGACGAGACCTATGTCCAGCAAAGGACTGCGATAGGCTCATGATGAAATTATTTTTGTTAATGAAAAAATGGCCGCAAGTTTGGTCACATTCTAATGTCACCGACAAGTGTGATCTATGATGGGGCACTAATGAAATTACTAGCCCTAAATAGTAGCTTTCAGGTAACACAGATACTGGTAGTGAATTCCATTTGTTTCCCGTACGAATTGGTGGTATAATAATGACACAAAGATGGAGTTTTTGGGACTTTCTAATAGAACAAAGGAGGGACAGTGTGGGTGGAACTAAATAGTAAAGACTAGGCAAAGGTCAGACAGTACCACAGCCCATTTGTTTTCGACCTGAGTGGCCCAGCTGTTAGCACTCTGAACGATAAATTTAGAAAACAAATTGGTTCACGTGCGGGTGTTAGAGCGATACCACACCATGCGTTGCGACGCCTGAGCATAAAATATGAATTAGAACTACACGCCACAAGACGCGTTGAAACAACACTCGATGCATAGAAAACATAGCGTTGAGACGGTGAAACGCACCTAATTTCAGTGCTTGTTCTGTACCAAGGAAATTCTCTACTTTGAACCAGGTGGGTACATGGAGCACTATCCCTATCACTATACTCAAGCATGATACGGAATAATCCTATCGAGTCACAGTTCAAAACACGTGCTGAGCCACCCTTGTAAGTGTGAACACAAACTTTACACCATTCCGAAAAAGCGGTAAAAGTTAACAAAATACTTTTATCTGGGTTAAAATTATTTCCGCTTGTACTAACGTATGGAATGCAATAAACTGCATGGAACAATTTTCATGGTGGAATACTTATGAATGAGGGGCGAAATAGTGGCGAAGTTAGATTCCTGTGACCTGTGACTCATTAAACTATTCCCTGAGCTTGTTTGAAGATTGTTTCTGGATAGGTTGGAATATTTGACAGATTTCAGAAAGTTTCTATCCTGTTTCTAACTGCCGAATTTTGTTTAGAGAAATATTTCAGACACCCAGTAAACAATAAATTTTGTACATTTGTACCACAAACAGCTAAACAGATTTAGGAGTTAGATAGCTAAACAAAACCGCAGGCAAATAGTAGACGAGTAGTATTCTTATAATAGTCAAGCTCATTTTATATCGGCTATTACAATTGGACTTACAGCTGGAGATAAGTCACCGCGGCAAGCAAAAGTGATAAGCATTAAACTAAAGTGGGCAGATCATTATTTGGGTGTTTTAATTTATTTAAAAACTAACAATACAGGAATGTCAAGCACATTATTTATAATGATAACACCAAAGGCCACGATGTTTATAACAATCCAAAATGGCCCAGGAATGCAATAACAAGTTCTACTTAGCTTAACATGTGACATCTCTAACCACGTAAGTAATCATGCTCGGTCTGCTTAAGTAGCCATAGAGCTCCTTGTTCAGGGAAGTATTGCCACCTTACTCATTTCTGCCGCCAAGCAGTAATATGAAATTACAGGCAGTTGCGACTTGTAAACTTTATGGCTTAGGTGTGACGGGCACAGTAGCAAAGCATTTCCGATATTTGCGGTTTAAAGCTCTTAGTGGTACTGTAGACTAGGCCGTACTCTATGAGTAGAATTGCTGGCTGAATGAGTTAGTTTTGTATTTAGAATTCTTTGAAAAAGAATGTTAAGAAAATAGAAGATCTTGACATATCATAGTAAGATGATTGTTTCGTAACCCTAGACATGAAAATGGTAAAATAAACCAAAGTTTAAGTTAATCCCGGTTTTTATATTATTAAGAGTACCTCTCGCAATGCATCTGAGCTACAGCCCTCGATTATAGTACTGTATCTGTTAGGAGTAGGCGTGTCGCTTACCAACAGGCGCACGATTTGTACGTCCCGTCGTTTGGTATCATAAGAACAATCCACTAACACTTGTAGGGCAGTGCAACTTGTGGAACGCATAACGTCTTTAACACGCATGACGCAGTGAAAACTGCGTTCAGCTGCAGCGCTATACGTCATAGGTATCAGTTCGGAAGTGGCCACTTTCCAGGTTTCTTTGTTGGGCGCGGACGTCGTATGGTAATTTAGCTTCCTTCCTAGTGGCCGACGCTCCCATAAATTAGGTGCCAACGCCCGACCCCCGCCGCTGAAAAATTACCAACTTCTGCAAACGATGAAATATGTTCCAACTAGAATAGTCAAGGGACTTAAGGGCACAAGAGTAAGATACATTACGACAATATGCTTTCAATTTCGGAAAACAACAGAAAGCTTTGACAGAATTTTGTAATTTAAATTAAATAAAGATGGAATTCTTATAATCAACGAAAGCAAAAGACACTAAAAATCGAACTATACAGTACTAGAGCTTACATTCTGGGAATCTGGGTATCTAAAATGTTGAGTGTCTAGACAAATTTCATTTTCGCGCCTAGAGGCGTATTCAATCAAGAAAATTTCGATTTAAATTACATAATATAATTTTTTTTTATCATGAGGTGTTTTACTACCATGACGTTCATACATTTTTTATGAAAATAATTCACTAGTTTCTTGTTATTACTGAAAGAAAGATCGAACAAACACAAAGTAAAAGTCCTTCGATCCGACTGGATTCGAACCAACGACTATTTCCTAAACCGGAGTAATCGCTTTCTTAACTGAACTACAGAACGTCACTTAATTTTCTGAATTAAAAAGTAATAAAAAAGTCTTCTATGCCAACAATAAATTTTTATTCTTGTTTCATCGACATGGCCACAATGTAGAGTGGCACTTAGTATAATTTCTGGAGATTTAAAAACATAGTGCTGACATGACGTTCTCTCTATCTGAAACAGAGAGGACCTGATTTCATCACTCCGTTTTTCAATCTCAAGAGATTGTACTAAGTAAATGTATGACACTTAACAATAAAAAACGTGTTACTATGAAAATTTTGTCCAAAATCTTATTCGAAATTAATTTAAAAAAGATGTCGAACTATGGTGCTTGTCTGCCACTAATGATACGACCTTACTGTATAAGTACTTATATGTGGGGTACATACGAAACATTGTACGAACAATTATTGTGAACTATATCAAACGTCTTTAGTTTCCTACACACATATAATTACCCACTATAAAAATTAAAAAATAATTTTAATTTTATAATTTAAGTATGGAAACCTACTCCTAAAATAGTATCGAAAAGTCTCGTTTTCTCGAGACTGAAAGCCTACACCCACTACCAACAGTTACTTCTCTAGTTTCAGACCAGATAATTATTGAATTTATTTATCATTATATTGAGTTTACTTATTTTACTAAGCCCCTTCCAGTGCACCATAAGCAGCCCACATAGAAAGTAATGCGAGTTTTCAGAGCTGGTTCACGGGCCATTTAGTCAATAATGGGAGATGGGACGGCAGCAGTGCCTGACCCGCATGTTATCGTTGCGTGAGAGACTGAAGGTGTTTGAAGTTAGTTTATTTTAGGAGGTACGGAACTAAGTTGTTAACAGGTAAACTTTTAAGACGTTCTGGTACGGAAGCTCACTGTTGTATACGTACAAAACCATTATTATACATGGTTTACAAAAATAATAAATTAAACAATATAACACAATTTTATTATATACAAAAACAATTAAACAGTATTGTAACGCTATAAAGCGAGGTAAAAAGACTTTACCAAAGACCACTAGACAACTAAAAACACTAGAAGACGGTAAATAGTGCGTGGTTTATTATTGTAGCAAACCTTTACAAGAGATGGTCTACGGTCAAGTAGCTACGAAAAGCGCTACGTGAATGTCCCATAAGTAGAATCAAACGTAGGCACCTTTTAGGTGTTGTTCAGATTAATTAGCAAGTCCCAAAAGTGGAAGTACACCCGGTAGCGAGATATACCGTGTAGCTGAAGATTTTTCAGCTCACTCGGGGTCATTCCAGCTCATTACAGCTCCTTGAATACAAAATGCTATCTATGCTTGATGTCAACACTCGATGTGAATACATTGATAAACTTTTATTTTATGTTGATCTCAACGCCATCTCAAGTCAAAGCCTAAGTCAAATAATCATTTATTCCATAGGTAAAATTTTTACACTTGAAAACCTAATTTTTTAAGCAACTGCTCGTTCACTACGCTGACTTCGATGAGAATAACGAGCAAGAAACTCTAGGGATTGCTCTTTTCAAATAAACTTAAATGCTACGGAATACACTTTAACGCATACACTTAACATAGCTCCGCACTAGGGAAACCCTGTGTCGCGGGTGCCATGAACACAGACACATAGACAACCACAAATTACACCCAAACTCACGAGAGAAATAAATGTAGGCCAGACAAATATTTCTCCCGGACCGAGAATCGTACCTGGGACCTCTATCTACGTGGCGGGCCGGCATGGTAACCAATCGGCCACAGAGGCAGTTTAATTGTATGGCAGCATAATTGTGTGGAATCTAGA
>NW_020654080.1:6605102-6730097 GCF_003589595.1 Hyposmocoma kahamanoa | reverse complement strand
TTGCTATAATGGAAGAAAATTACAAAATTACATATTCAATATTTAATTACCGATGAAATGTGATTCCGTTTGTTTTGTAATTAGATGTTTTGCTGTTTTTCCCACACCACATATTATCTTTATTACAATAAATACAGAATAATTTTTGGAATATACGGAGACGTACACACAGGCCAGTAGTTGGCCTGTCTATATTTCAGTGCAAACGGGATTTGATATTTATAAGAGCTGTATCGCTAATGTGTTACCAGGAATATATGGCCCTTATTTCGTATTTATTTCTGGTTATATACTCGATGGAAAAAGATTACAAGGACTAGAAATTGTATCGGTAAATAAAGTATGTTGCGTCCAGTTGTCGTGACCACTGCCTTAAAACAGCATAATCTACTTGAACTAAAACCATTTACCACTTGCTGCTTAGTGAAGGTTTCTTATGCCATTTCTCTTTGGTTTGAGGTTTTTCCAACCCTGTTTGTTAAAGCCACTCTAGCCACAATCTCAGCAGTTCTCTTCCGACGATTCTTGTACTAGTTTGAAATCACGTAGGTAAAAAGAATTGAAATAACGTTTTCGCTTGGCACTGAACCATTTATTGAAAAGTCTATTCTAATCAATTCGCTATAAGTATATACCTTGTTTACCACCGCTAAATAACTAAGCATAAAATATTTACTAATTACTTCCATGGTATCTTTCTTTCTTCCACGTTCTCTAAAATATAATTTTTTTTTTATAATTTCAAGTGACGGTATGAACAAGTAGTGCGTCTGATAGTAACCTACACGCCATAACAGTTGTAGTGTCACACAGAGCTTTAAATCGCAAAGATTTGAGGGGTACTGCCACTGCGATCGTCACCTTGAGATGAAAGTTGACAAGTCTCATGTGCCTGTAATTCCACCAGCACCCTTACTCTTCAAAACCGGAACACAGTAATGCTGACCTAACTGCTTAACGGCAGAAATAGGTAAGGTGGCAGTACTTCCCTGGACGAATATTTTCACAAGGAGCTCTACTGGAATTCTAACTACTAATCGGAAGCATAAAATTTTTTTTAATTAGAAATACAACATACATTGCACGTTGCAACAAACAACACAAGGTACGGCATTCCAAGCAAAATCCACCTAACACATATAATTTTTCAAAACAGAAAAAACATCATAAGGCATATTGTTTTGTAATAATAAGGTACCAAACAACTGTATCAATTACCTGGTGTCTACGATACGAAGCCGTGGTAGCTTTTAGCAGTGGATCTTCTCGTGAAAGAGGTTATCCAGGGAAGTACTGCCACCTTACCTGTTTCTGCCGCCAAGCAGTAATGTGAGCATTTACTATGTTCCGATTTTGAAGGGTAAGGGTGCTAGTGAAATTACACGAACATGGAACTTGTCAACTTATGTCTCAGGTTGACAGGCGCAGGGACAATGTCCCTGAGATCTCAAATCTTTCAGTGGCAAATAAGTACTGCCTCCCAAGAAAAGGCCATGGGTTCAAATCCTGTCTCGCAATTTTGAGATTCTCGGACTCAAAAATGCCTCTGTGGCCGAACGGTTACCATGCCGGACTGCCACGCAGCGGTCCCAGGTTCGATTCCCGGGAGAAATATTTGTATGGCCTACAATTATTTCTCTCGTGAGTTTGGGTGTTATTTGTGGTTGTCTATGTGTGTGTCCATGACACCCGCGACACAGGGTTTCCCTAGTGCGGGGCTATGTTGATTGTGAGCGTTATTTATGTGCGAAATTTAATTTGAAGTTTTCCATGAGATTTTCTGTGAAGGAAAACATCGTGGTTAAACCTGAACGTCGAAGAGGCTTCGGAACCCAGGGGTTCCAGAGTTTCCAGGGAAAATGTGTGAAATCCTCAAAAAACACTACTCTACACTTGGACTTATAAAGGGTTGTTGATGATGAAGCTCGGATATTCCCTATACAATGAATACCCGATCAATAAAATTTACTCGGGGCATTATCAAAAACATCCAAACTAGCCCGGAAAAAATCTGACTCAGAAAAAAAGACAATTCTATGTTTCTCTCTCTATGTTTTACACATAGTTACATCAGGAACAATGTGTAAGATGAATGTTGTTCCCTTACAATTGTGTGGCAACATAACACATTATTCTAAAGTCCCGGAATTCCGTTTGTGGTCATTGACTCGAAATAGCTTTACTTACTCCGACCACAGATAGTAAAACATAATTTTAGGAATAGTAAGTTTGGTTTGTTAACAGAACGTAAACGTAAACGAGTCTGGCGGCTAGTTAAGATCGAACATTTAATATTTCTATAACGACGTAAAGGTATTTTATATGGAGACAAACAAATCATTGACAAGGTTATATGTACAAGCAGGTTAACCGGTAGACCGGGGCTCACGTAATGCGTTTAAATCTAATGCCAAACTGTAACTGAACACGAACGCTGTAAATTTAAATTTTAACTTATCGCGCTTTGAATAGTTTCGCGAAGAATTGATATGGAATGTTACACCCAATATAATATATATATATATATATATAATTACTTTATACAAAACAAGAAACTAGGTATAACCAATTAACCAAATAAAGCGTTTGTTTTATGTCTAACTTTGTGTCGATGTGTTTGTGTGAATGTGATATTTGACGACCTCGGTGTTCTAAGAGCCTATATACACGGTGATTTTATACGCGCCGACGACACGCGATATCTGCGCGTATAAGCGCCGCAGACGCGCTGCGCTTTAGTTAATCGATTCAAACGCGCGCAAACATCGCGTTTGAAGCAAGAAGCTTATAAACTCCACTGGAGTTTACTCTTAGAATTTTATGTATACTTGCTTCATTTCAAAAACTAACTAAAATTAACAAACAAAACTAAAGTCTAAATTAAAAAAGTCTGCGGCGCGTATCCGCGCAGATTAGACGCGTGTAAAATACGCCATGTGGTGCATACGCTCTTATGGTTTGATTGTGGGCGTCGGATGCTGAGGTCACATATTCGATTTCCGGTAGGGCCAATTTGGGTACTGAAATTTTCTAAATGGGAAGTAGTTAAACAAAAAGGATCCAATCCACATCCACTCACTTTCACTTGTTTTATTTTCAAAACTTATAGTGTCATTTAACTCCAGAGATATTTATTTATGTTTATATATTGGATTTCTTTTGCTGACCAGAGAGATTAAACTTTACGAACCGTTTGATACATGTAACTCATTTTTTGTTAATTTTGTGGATTGTATTCTTTTTACTTAACTACGTCCAATTGTTTCTGATTTAGATGTTCTGGGAAGTGTCCCAGAGGGAATTTCGTTGCTCTGGTACTCATAGTACAGGGAGTTTCCTAGTTTGAGACCAGACAATAGCTGTGGTTATCTGACACATACAATTGTTAGTCGCTGTGGCTGTATTGAGCGAATATGTCGCCTGATGGAGTCTTTCAGAAAAGTGGCCGGTGGGCGCCATGATATTAAATTTGTGAATGTTTTTTATTTTTTTTATGATACTAAGTGATAGGACGAGCAAGTCGTGCGCCTGGCGGTAAGCGACACGCCTGTCCATAACAGTTGCAGTGCCACTCAGAGCTTTAAATATCAAAGATCTGAGAGGCACTGCCACTGTGCCCGTCACCCTGAGACATAAGTTGAAAAGTCCTAAGTGCCTGTAATTTCACCATCACCCTTATCCTTTAGAACTGGAACGCAGTAATGTTCACATTACTGATTGGCGGCAGAAATAGGGAAATAGGTAAGGTGGCAGTACTTCCCTGGACGAACTCTTTCACATATTTAGTAGGAGCGCTGCTGCTACTAAATATGTATATGTACGTAGCTTCTGGACTGGATATTTGTGACATTAACCATAATTGATCTTTTTGCTTCATTGACTGTATCGTTCCTGTAGGGGTCACCATTTTACCCTAGCGGGATTGATAAAGTAAGACTTTAGTTGGGAAACTTACTAATACAACTTTTACTGGCTCTCTATAACTGCCTCGGTGGCCGAACTGTTACCATGCCAGACTGCCACTGCCATTCCCGGGCCGGGAGAAATATTTGTATGGCCTTCATTTATTTCTCTCGTTAGTTTGGGTGTAATTTGTGGTTGTCTATATGTGTGTCCATGGCACCCGCGACAAGGGGTTTTCCTAGTGCGGGGCTATGTTGAGTGTGTGCGTTCTTGTTATTAATACAGATTTAATATGTGCATCTTTATGTTCTAATAATCTTAATCTAACATTTAACATTTTAAACTACCTTTACTTCTACATAGTTTTGAGGATATGTCCATAGTGGGAAATTAGTTGTGGGTGGTGACTGTCACAATCTTCTTTCTAGGCGCCTTAACCAATTTATATTTGTATTCATCTGAGTACAGTAACAGCGCAAAGGTAGCTCCAAATTGAATAAAACAGAATTCTGATATTTAAATTTAAATGGGAATGAGATGATGAGATGAAATAAGTTCACAAATGTCTGAATAACCGCGTAACATACACTAAAAAAAAAGTCTAATTGAGGAACTCCCTCTTGCTTGAAGTCGATTAATAAAACACCAGGATGTTAATCAAGGAAACTACACTAATACCGCATAATGCGGTTCCCCGGATTTGATGTCGCATTATGAAACGTGACCCCCCATTCACACGGCATTGTAGAGCACGATTTTTTACTGTATAAATATTACCGCACGCTGCTCTATACGTTCATCGAATACGCAACGGACTTGTCAAGTAAATCGTACGAACTTCAACGTACTCGTACGTTTTTTATCGAATAGTCAGAGAACAAGTGGCGTCTAGTATTAAAGTATGCGTATTATTTTATTTTTGGTAACCTCGAATTCTCAACACGTTTTAATAAATTGTGAAAACTATCTACTGACATCCAAAAGTAATTGAAATTTTTTTTCATCATTTGTCAGAGTTTCGTACAATTTTTCAAATGGGATAAATTTTCACTGCTTCTGCTCAGGGCGATTGCTGCGTGAATGTTGCTGCTATCCGTCTTTCAAACGCACGAAAATATATCGTGTGAATACCCCGATTATAAACGGATAGACGTTTATAATCAAATACGTTAAAAAACGCTCAATGCCGTGCATACAATGCCGTGCAGGACAATGCCGTGTGAACCAAGGCTAAAGCTCCACCAATACTTCGCGGAGCCTACCTGCAAAATAATTCGTATAAAACCCAACGGGTTAAACCATTCTAGAATCTCTGAAAATATCGAAATATATTTGAATATCGCGCAGAGGAAATGGATCGGATAAGCGCGAAACTTTTAACTGAAATAATATTGTCGTTTGTTCTAGAGGTCCCCTCATACTTATGCGGATCTGTTATGCTTTCGCTTTATTGAATAAAAATGTGGTATGGTTTTTATGTGCACGTGGAAAATACGGTTAAAGCCCTCGCTACTTTTGCAATCTTCGTAAAATAAGCGGCAGATGGAGCTTATATTTTTCTCACGTGTTTTAGGGTAAAGGAAGAGTCGTGAAATCGTTGTCATATTTTTAGAAGAAGAATATTATTTATGATAACAAAGGACGGGACGAACAAGTCATGCGCTAAGATATAAGCGTAACGCCTGTTTATAACAGTTGCGGTGCTACTCAGAAGTTTAAATCGCAAATATCTGGAGAACACTGCCACTGCGCATGTCACCCTGAAACATAAGTTGACAAGTTCCATGTACCTACCACAAAAGTCACATTATTGCTGGACGACAGAAATAGGTAAGGTAACGTCCAGGCAATGAGGGTAACATTTCTTTGTATTTGAATACAGGCTTACCTCACCATCACCTCTTTAAATAACGTTATTTATTAGTCTGTCGTTGTAGTCATATTTAACCAATTAAAAACATTCTATGCAGAACGGAAAACTGTCAGAACCTACACGAAACTAGAAAGGAAACAGAAAATGTTAAGCGAAAATCTTAAAAAAATATAGATATGAAAGACCATAGGATGGAAATAGATCAAACTTTGTAGTAGACGTAGTGTTGTACGAAGTTTATTTGATGCGTAATAATGAAATCCGACATTTTCTCAACAGACCAGATAAGTATTTCCAGTAGTAACGACTCATCGTGGCCGTAAACCACATGTGGTAATCATCACCAACGTCAAAAATCATTTCTTTTTCCTTACAACAATTAGTATGTTATTTTAAAGAAAGAATTACACATGTCAAAGCAGTTATTCTTATGTACCGTGGTCTACAAGCATTGGCGACTTAAAAGTAATAAATTTATTTATATGAAAATAATAAATGTATTTTCTCCGCCACATTTATCTGTGACGTCACATCACCATTGTCTGCTATCATGATAACATTTCGTCGACCATCAATTTCATTCACTTGAGAAAGGGACAATACCAATCTAATTGACTACCAAGGGCTTGACACTCAAGATTAAATTAACTTACGATACGAACGTCAAAAGTGACGAGCTTGATAATAAATGCCGTTGACTGTAACCCTTAATGTGCCTAAAGTCAGAAGATACAACAAGACTATTTATTGTTCGTTTTAAATACCATATTTCTAAAACCTTAGCTTCGTAGTTTTTTTTATGATAGTAAGTGACGGAACGAACAAGTCATGGGCCTGTAAAATCTATATTTTAAGACTTTCGTGGTTATTCACTAAATGATTATCACTAATATCAGGTTTCTTACCACGGTATGACTTCCTTTTATTTTCCCGACATTTCGGAACGATTGCACGCTCCATGGTCACGGGTTGATGCACAGAAGTCGGCTATAGCACAACATCTCACACAGACTGACACTAACAACTGGATCGAGTTGCATAGCCCCCAGGTACTCTCGACAGAACGTCACTACATGCCACGGTTGGTACGAGAAGCCATCAAGATCACGAAGTACAAAACATTTAACCGTGATGATGGTTTTGAACTATCCAGTGCATGGAATCCGGTCCTTAGTGCGTGCAGTAACAAAAACAGTAACACCTCGAGTTCGGTTTCGCGTGTGGATACAGTGAGTGTGGTTTGTGTGAAAAAAGTGAGTGACAATGGTAACGCCACAACAAATCGCGATGAAGGTAGTCGTCTACAGCGCAAGAGGGTAGACAGATATGTCTACTCTTAAAGCTGTCTTCTGTGTTCCGAAATATCGGGAAAATAAAAAGAAGCATACCGTGGTAAGAAACCTGATATTAGTGATAATCAAGTCATGGGCCTGGTAGTAAGCGACACGCCTGTCCATAGCAAATGCAGTGCCACTCAGGATTTTAAATCGCAAAGATCTGAGGGGCACTGCCACACCGCCCTGTCACCCTGAGACATAAGTTGAGAAATCCCAAGTGCTTGTAATTTCCAGCACCCACGAACGCAGATAATGCTCACGTTACTGTTTGGCGACAGAAATAGATGGCAGTGCTTCCCTGGATAAAGGAGGAGGAGGAGGAGGAGCTGTACTGTTATCAAACACGTTAAGAAAAATGTTTGCGCATTACATACGATTCGTATTCATTACGAATCCCAGACTATACAAATCTAGAAAGCTCGGTCCACTTCAGATGTCGCATGTGAAAGAAAGAAAGAAAGAAACGTTTATTCAGCCAGCATCACACATTGCCAGTATACAAAGAGTTACAGTTACGAGCTGAAATGGATCCAAACTCAGCATATGTCACAGCTCAATTGCTGTAACGCTGGTTTTCAGTTGGAACCATTTTGAAGGATGAGATGGCACGATATTACTTAAAAAAGCAAACAAAAATTTACCGTTTATACTAAGAACATTGGAAAATCATTGACCATAAGATATTGCTACAAAGACTATATGAAACACTGGAGCTACACCTTTTTTATAAATTTAGTTACCTACTAATTTACTAATCCACAACCAAATCACTCCTCCACTGCCAAATCAATATTTAACAGTGAAAGAGTGACTAGTTTGAAATTTGATATATATTTCGTTATTATGCTATAACATATCGAAAAGTATGCAGAAAGTTACATTTAAATATTATCCTTGCTTCATTTACATTTGTTTACATTGTACGAGTATGGAGTTAGATTCAGTTGTGTGGAAATAAATTTATTTTTACCTAGCCGCTTAGTTGGAGCTCTAGATAGTATTGCTTTACATTAACTTTAAAAGACTGAGTGGAGGAGAGGATTCGCAAGGGAGGGGGAATATTATTCCATATGTGCACTAAGTCCGATCCGTGAAAATACGAATATCGCTGTACACCTAGAGATAAAATTATCCCTGTGACATTTCGGACCGTTATTTCTCGGATTCGGAACAGGGGGTCTACTCTCGATCTCCGTCCGAAACAATTACTGCTAAATAAGCAATACTTGACCAAATGAAAAGACGTGTGATGCGAATGAAGCTTCATACTTGATACTTGTCTTTTAATTTTGTCGAATATTACTTATTTGACAGTAATTGTTTCGGACGGAGATCGCGAGTAGACCCCCTGATACGAATCGACCGTGCGCAAACGCTCGCAAGGTAAAGTTTTGCAAGCGAAGTGAGAAAATTGTAAAGTCAATATTGGAATGAAATAGTTTAAATACGTAACCGTCAATTTCCGTAAAAACCCGAACGGTTCCGAGGCTTGTACTTCAGGAAATGGTGCTGCGAGTCATTATTTCCGTATGATTTAACAACATGAAACCACCGGGTTGTGGAGTTTGTTCACTAAAGCTAACAACTAATACGCTATGTCAACTTCAGACGTAGACTTTTGTTGTTTTACGCTTACATTCAGTACGTTATCAGCTATGGTTCATGTTTTATGGGACAAAGTTCATAAATATTAATGCATCACTGAGTTCACTTCAAACAATTTGGTATTCAGGACGTAGTTTTATAGAATGTCATTAGAATAAACATAAAGTCGGCATACGTTTTATAGTTGCAACGGAGATAAGTTTTAATGGCATTATGAACGTTCTGAATGTCTGATATGCTTATTTTTGGTCCGGATTTAGCGATTCAGATTCATTTATTTCTCCATTATAATACTACAGTATAAATTGCACTACATGTCAAATTATAAGAAATTATATTGAAATCGTCAGACAAAAATGAAAATTATAAGATGAAAAGTACACAATAATTAGAAAATTAACAATTCATTAATAATAATATTATTTTAAATTTTTATTGAATTGATATTCAATTATTTTTTTATGAATTTATTCCACTAGTTTGTTATAATTATTAATACAAAGGGCCTCACGAATTTTTCTGCGCTACGACTAAAAAGTCCTGCTGGTTGGTTCCGTGGCTTAGTTGGTATAGCATCTGGCACGGTAAGCTAGAAGACGTCCGTCGGTTCGAATCCGGCAGGATCAAAGGATTTTTTTTTATTGTTCGATCTTTGTATTAATAATTATAATAACATTATTGTCATTAAATTACATATCAAATATCATTCTCCATCAAGGACCATCATAAGTTGATAACAAACATACAAAAGTATGTCAATGCGATAAAAATTTTTAAAAAACTTTAAACTTTAGCTTAAGGTTCATAAAGTCATTTACAGAATTACAGATTATAAAGGATTTTTTTATAACATCAAGTGACGGGAAGAACAAGTCGTACGCCTGATGGTAAGCTACACGCCTGTCCATAACAGTTACAGCGCCACTCAGCGCTTTAAATTGCAAAGATCTGAGGGGCACTACGTCCGTCACCCTGAGACATAAGTTGATAAGTCCCATGTGCGTATAATTTCACCAGCACCCTTATCCTTCAAAATCAGAACACCGTAATGCTGATATTGCTGCATGGCCGCAGAAACAGGTAAGATGGACGAACTCTTTCACAAGGAGCTCTACTGCTACTTACCTGGAAAAGGTACTTTGCTAGTTTTCAAGAAAAAGTAAGCCGGCACTCAAATGTTTCATCAGATAACAAACATATTTTGTAATTGCGAAGGTAAGTCTTACTAGGTGTAGCCACGTATCTGCAAGCGACGGGTTACGGCGCTTCGTTAACGCCATCTTTACACCGGGTTAAAACCCATTAACCCTCAAAATCGAGGGCAAAAACTACTTACAACTAAATATGTGTTAGATATCGAGTTTTGTATATTACAAAAGTTTATTGCTTTTGACCTAAACGATTCAGAAGACCTTTCTGATGAATCAAATCGCTTGAAAATCGCATTGAAATAAATTGATACAAAAAATCGTTACATCGTATGAACTTGAATCGATTTTCATAAAAATCGAATAGAAAACACGGTAGGTATTGCAAGGTGTGTATTAATTGTGTGGAGTCGACTCTTTTTTGTCTAAAAATTTTTTTAGTATCGAAATTTGAAATAAGTAGGATTTATACACACCAAATTCCGTATTCGCCGCTTTGGGTAAAACTTCGGTTAAAACCCGGGCGGGTTCGTTGGGTTATAACCCACTGCCCATTTCTGGGTGCAGCCAAGAGGTTACACTGTCAAAGGTTGTCCTTGACAATGTAACTTTTTGATATAAGCATTGTGTTATTTAACCTCCTGAGTGTCATTGCGTTTAGGGTTAAAGGGTTCTTTTCATGGCCACTACACCCGAAGTACCATATGAATGGACGTTGCATATGAATGTACCTACCTATACAACAAAAGGACATATTTTGTAATACTAACCCTGTTTTAAGCGTGACAATAATTCGATTATTATTCATATACAGATTAAACAAACTCAAAGAAAAATTCCTTCGATCCGTCGAACCAGCGACTGTTGCCTCAACGTGGCTACCACTTAGCACTTTCATCACTCAGCCAGGTACCTTTACAGCTACTACTACTAAAAAAAATAATGTCTATGAAGCAAGACAGCCGATCGTTGAAGTATTTTCCCTTCGTGATGCATAGCAGTGGGACACCCTGAATTTTCATTTCAAGCACTTTTCGATATACCAGATTGTAGTTAAATAGTTTCTGTGTTACATGCATAAATTTAGTAGTTGGTTTCCATCGTTGTAAGTGCACTATAATGAGTTTAGAGTTAAATAATTCATTTTACGCAAATTCACGCACGTATTGGGTTTTAACTTCGACCCGAAATACAAATTAATAACGATACAAAAAATCATTACATGGGATGAATTGATTTTCATAAAAATCGAATGGTATGTGCATCATTAATAGTGAGAACCCACAGTAGGTATTGCAAGGTGGGTATTGTGTGGAGTCGCCTCTTTCTCGTCTAAAAAAATATTTTTACATCGGAATTTGAAATAAGCATGTTTCAATTATTACAATAAAATAAATAAAATAAGTTGCAATTACTTCTACCAAATACCGAATTTCACTCGGGTTTTGACAGTCAAAACTCGAGCGATTTGATTGGGTTATAAACCTGCCCATTTCTGGGTGCAGCCAAGAAGGTTGTTATACTGTCAAAGGTTAAGTCCTTGACAATGTAACTTTTTAAAAGAAATAAGGAGGTTCTCAATTCGACTACATTTTTTTTGTACGTAAGTTACGCGATAACTTATGAACTGACAAATTTGAAATTTGGGAACCGATTTCGATGATTATTCTTCTTTTTGTTGGAAATAGGGTACCTCAGTATTGGGTCCCATATTTTTATATTTTCATTTAGGTACATAGTAACAGTGTAGAGTTTCAATATTCTTGATTATACAGTTTATTTACTCTACTTAAACCACATTGCTTTAAATCACTTCTTACAATAATGTTAGTAATTAACTTGTTTTAATTATATTTGTTGTAAATAATAATGTTATATGTATAGTGTTTTATGTACAAAAGTATAGTATTTATGTCATGTAAATGTTGACTGTTGAAACGAAATATAGAAAAGCTATAAGCAAGCTTACAATAAATATATTTGCCTAGAACATCCAATATAGTCGGCAAGTTGTGAGTCTCCCGTGTCTCGCTCCAACTTCGCACAGATGTTTATGGACGGTTCAAATTTAGAATAGAGCCGTCTGAAGTTACTTGCGAAATACAAACTGAATCGTAGTACTTACTACGCTAGTTCATCTTTCGAAAAGCGAACGTTGGAAATTATCGTTGTGAAAATTCTATTTGCTTTTTTACAGATGATTTAAATGGATCTATTACCATGAATAGTGACGAATGACTATTAGTCATCTGCTCCTTTAGCTTCGGTTTGGTCTTAAACCCTTTATTATTATAACATTAAAGTTGAATTTAAATATTAATCGAAGAAAGAAGAATTTGACTAAAATGCAATTACTATACACAAGAATAGAACGAAACGAACATATATACATTTGTATAAGTATTATCCTGAAATCCGATAATATGACGCCTATTTAGGCGTCATATTATCGGATTTCAGGATAATACTTTAAAATACATAGTATATGATACAAATTCTAATAAAAATGGTATATTAGTAATACGTTTAAGTATGTACATTAATATAATAATAAAAGACATGATTGATATTCAAGATTTGCCATTTACGAGGTTTAAAACTATTGTGAAACAAAAATTTTATTCTAAAGGCAAATTATACAACTTCTGCGTACTTGGATGACAAAAATCAAATGGAAGTGACCCGTTTAGCTTAGCTTTAGTTTAAATTCTCCCCCGAATGGGTTCCCGCTTTGTTGTGGCGGAGGGGCTCTAGTAGTCGTGGTCGATTTCATTCCACGGTGAAGCTAAGAGGAACTCACGGGCTGGCCCGAGGCCTGCCTAGCTCCATCGGTCGGCCCGAGGAGGAGGGCGTACCGCGCGGGCTCGTCTTGTTCTAGGCCGAGCGGGTCCGCGCGGACGCATGCGGGGAGGAGGGTCGCGGGGGAAGAGACGTGTCGGTGAGTCGTTACCGCTCGTCCTGTCCTCCGTGTCCGGGGGCTGGGGGAGCATCCTCTGAACTTCACAGTTGAGGGGATGTTGTCCTGGCCCCGTGAACCCTGGGTAGCGGTCTCGGGGGAGTTCGCTGCCCAGCATGGAGGGGCCCGAGTTGGAAGGCTCGTCTGGTGTTCGGTGAGCCTTACATTTTGAGTCGGAGGACCGTTGTGTCTCCCTTCTCGGGGAGGGGTGCGCTGGGCGCGGTCAGCCGCTGGTGGAGACGCGGACGAGCGATAGCGTACCCGCGCCTCTACTTGCAGCGGAGAGGAAGAACACCCCGGGGGTTTGGTGCGATCGGGTTGCTCCCCTTCAGGGTTCAGCCCAGTCCCACATAACCCCGGCTCTGCCCCCGCAGGGCCGGGGTATCTGTAAGCAGATTCCGTCGGGTAATAAAAAAAAGATGTTTAAATTAAATATTGTAATGATAAATGTATTAAAAAGTATATTTACATAAAGCATCCCCTAGAGTTTCTTACTCATTCTTCTCAGGGGAATCTGCCTTACGAATGAGCAGTAGAGTTTAATCAGTATGAAGATTGCAAGTATAATTCGCTTACCTATGAAATAAAGACAGGTAATTTGACTTTCATTTTGAAACTATGCAGTATGTTACGCACTGTGCACTGCGCTTATAATCCCGTTCATATAGCAGTGCGCTCTTCTCGTCTACTGAATTTGGTAAACTTTGTACCTTACAGGATAATAATAATACATGGAAGTAATGTTAAACAACATTGTTGTATCTTTATAGCGGAAAAACGAGCAATTAATTAATGCAAGCTTTATTTATACACAGTTAAATGACACGACACGCAAGGGAGAGAAAGCGTATGTGAGCAGTGAAGCCTATACTGTGATTCGGATACACTACGTACAAATTATTATTAAAACAAATATGACAAAAAATTCGCTGATTTTCTGACATAGCACGTAAATGGTTAAGAACCGACAGTTTACGCAATGTTATATCAAATTTTTTTTGGGAAATCTGACTGTATTATAATCAAAATTTTGTTTTCACAAATAATAGTTTTTTTTTTAATTTAGCCGTATTTCTGTAGACAGCAGTTATTTACAAATGAAACTTTGATGTTTATTAGCTATGGCATAAGGATAAAAAAATATTATATTGTAACTAAATGTACGACAAATGCATTTTAGTTAGAGTCCGACCGAACTTTCGGTTTCGGTTTCGGCCAGTTTCGGTCAAAAAATCAAGTTTCGGCCGCAGTTTCGGTTTCGGAAACTTTTGCCGAAACCGAAACTCATTTCGGAAGTTGTCGTGCGCGCTCGCCTAACTTCGTTTCTCGCGGCAACGCTATGGCGAACCTTGGCGGCCCCCACCATGTTCATGAATTGTCGTGCGGCGTTCGGATAGCTACGTACAATAGCAACAAACACTTACTCAGTGCGTTATCGCCAGACGTGAACATTCTTTGGAGGTTATGTTTTGATGGAACCGGATAACATGTAGGTAAGTTTCTGTCTTATTTCTGCACTTGAATCATTTAAATAGTCTAATATTGAGTTAGAACAGTTACTTTGTTTTGTTGTCATTAGCAAATCAAGTCACATGTAAAAAAGAGATAATAAATGAAAAAAGTGTAACGTTGTGTAGGTAATCTTATTCCAAGATTTGTTTTTATTCCGATGATTTATTGATTTAGTTTTTCTGCATTAGGGTTATTATCCTGGGTCAGTGGCCTGAATGTTATGTGTTTGAGGAGGGATGGGGAATATTCCCGACAAACTGTTTGGTTTTTTAGTGAGAATATGTGTGAGCTTTATTCTAAATTAAATAAATAAATAACAGTTTTATATATTTTATTATTAATTGTTTTCAGACTCAAATCATTTTTCACATTTTTTTTCTCTTAGTGAAAAACTCCCTTCGTTAATGGTAGCTACAATATTGGACCCAAGATTCAAGTCTAAATAACTCAATTCCAATGAAGTGGACATTGCTGTTACAGAGCTAATATCTTTCTTGATTGAGCCTGAAGTAAGCATGCTATCATCCCGCAGCACTGATAACGCTAATGATTCTTCGGCTTCAACTACATGCGTCTCGCAAGCTCAACACACGCAGCAAGAAAAAGTGAGTCTTTGGGATGTGCACGATGAAACGAATGAAGTAGTCTAAAATTTTTAGACTACTTTTTTACTAAAATTGTTAGTTTTACCCGTTTCAAAAGGAATGAATTTGCGGTCACCCTGTATCGTTTAGTTATACGCAAAGTCGTTTTTTCTTACTTTTTTTTTGCTTACAAACAAGTTGTTATTCTCGTTGGTCCTGACTGAAACTCCTGACTGCTTTAGCAAACTACGTCGAGTTAGCAACTTTACAGGAATATGAAAACAATACGTCTTCGTTGTTTAATATGTTCTTGTGTCATGTAAATAAATAAATTAGTTATCTATCTAGTAATGAATCAGTAACTGACACCGTTTATCACTTTATGCTGTCCTTTACCTGTCTTATATTGTATGGACTAAAATGTTGGTGAATTCAATACACATAAGAAAGTCTATCTATACATTGAAAGGAAGCGAAAGAAATATTAAGATTTTTGTAGCAGTGGAGCTCCTTGTGAAAGAGTTCGTCCTGGGAAGTACTGCCACCTTAGTTATTTCCTGCGATCCAGTTGTGAAGGGTGCTGGTGAAATTACAGGCACATGGGACTTGTCAACGGTGTACACAGTTATACTAGAGTGATACCCAGTACTGCTGTCGGCTCAACTGCTGAATGTTTTTATAAATCCCTCTGATCTTTGCGATTTAAAACTCAGAGTGGCACTGTTACTACAATGGACAGGCGTGTCGCTTACGACCGCGCATGACTTATTCGTCCCGTCACTTGATATAATAGAAACAAGTTTTCTAGATATCTACACAGATTGCATAATCGACATCCATAAAATTTGAAACTAGCATAAAAAATAAAATTTTACAGATCGCGAAAAAGTTCGTGCTATTGCTTGGTAACACAGGAAAAAAATTACCATAACCTCTTAAAACAATATTACTTTAACCTTACATTGACCTTTCGTATCATGACGTGCTTAAATCACAATGATATTTTGGTGACAATTGAGGTCAATGATCACCATATTAAGTCTATGTAAATATTCAATTAGTAATTGAAACTATTGTTCGTGTCTAAATCACGTATATTTGTTTTTCAAACAAACCAAAACGTGTCGGTCCATTTATAGGTCCCATAGTCATGGCTGACTAAGATTGTAAATTCATCAACCAATGTTTAATATTAGGACAAACCACCTTAGGTTTCACTATAGTTACAAAGTTAAACTAAAAGTTAAACTTAAATTCACAAGCAAAAATTGAATATCAATTCAATGCAAATTTAAACACAGTGAATACATTTCTAGTCGGGGCTGATAGCTGTAAAGGTATCTAACTGGGTGACGAAATACTTTTAAATATTTCTCATAGATGGCGCTACGGCTAAAAGTCGTTGAAAAACAACAAGCACATGGGAGAAATTCGTGATGTCCGCTAGTTCGTTCCGTGGCTTAGTTGGCTTAGCGTCTGCCACGATTTTGCTTGAAGACGGCGGTTCGAATCCGGCCTGATCGAAAGAATTGCTTTTTTTAAGTGTTCGATCGTTGTATTAATAACCATAACATATTTTTTTGGTGAAATAAATTTATTATTAATTAACTGAAACGTTGGTTTGTTCGCAAAAACAAACATACGCGATTTAGATGCGAAAAAATAATTTCATATCATAGGAAATGAATTTTACTAAACTATTTTTTCTGTATAAACGTCGCGAAAACCTAAAAACTCGATAAAAATATTCAATTGTTAAATTTTACACGCGCTAATTTGCTGAGCCGGGCGAACATTAAAATAAGAAAGACTACTACGCTTCAGTAAAGAATCGACATTTCACTGAGTTGTAATATGTTATAGTTTGAGATATAGAGAAACATATCTCAAGTTTTAAAACATTTTTTAAACCATCTAAATCAAAAGAACGTGTGTTACAATTTTATAAAACATACAATCCCTAGCGTCCGATCATACCGATACATCATGTCGATTTCTAAGTACACTCTCCGAAATACGCCTCCCTAATGTGTCTATATATTAAGGGCTCTAGACACGAAGCCATAAAAGTCAACCTCAAATTGAGAGCGATACGGTGTCAAATATCAATTTAAGATATAGGCACAAAGTGTACGAGGACATATACGCATACAAATCATGCCTTCTTACTGGACTACGGCCCAGCTAAAATGACATTGCCATTTTTATGAATATATTTATTGTTAAATAGTTTGTAACAAGTCATGTCGTGCTTTCCATTTTGCATTGTATCTAATTTTGGAGTAGCAAACTATTATGTATTTTTAATCGATTTCAAAAAACGGAAGGGGTTCTCTATTCGTCTGTGTATGTTTTTTATGCATCCAGCATTTGTGAACCGAATAGGATGATTCTTTTTTTGTTGGAAAGAGGGTACCTCAGTAGTGGTCCCATTTAAATTTGGAGAAAATATTCCACTTCTAAGAATGGACGAATCAGTTTTCGCGCCCTTTCCGGTAACCGATTTCAATAAAACTTGGCAAATAGATGTAAATCCATGAATTTTTGAAGTCGGTTTTTATAGTACTCAGTACTGAAATTATTTAGTAATGTAATGTGTGTGTACTGTGCTCTTGTACAGAATACATGATTTCTATTCTATATAAATATATTGAAGCAGTAGAGCTCCTTGTGACAGTTTTTCCAAGTAAGAACTGCTTCCTTACCTATTTCTGCCGCCAAGCAGTAATGTGAATATTACTGCGTTCCGATTTTGAAGGGTATGGGTGCTAGTGAAATTACAGGCACATGGGACAAGTCAACTTAAGTCTCAAGGTGACGGGCGTAGCGGCAGTGCTCCTTTGCGTTAGATTGTCGTGGTCAGGGCTGCATGAAGTTGATTACGACTGTACGCATTAACTGCTTGCTATCGATCTCGGCTACACGTATTATAGTATAATAATAAGTTAAAACCGATCTTTGTATTAATAATTATAACAAACTAGTGAAGTAATTTTACAAAAAATAATTGAGGTTCATTTCAATAAAAAAATTAAATACAGTGAATAGCGACATCTCTAGCCGGGGCTGGTAGCTGTAAAGGTCTAACTGGTAATCTAACTGGGTGACGGAATACTTTCATAAATTTCTCATAGATGGTTACGGCTAAAAAATCATTGAAAATCAAATACAAAGATCCGACAAACCAAGCACATAGAGAAATTTAAAGAGGCCACATAAACGATGTGCGCATTGAGCACAGCTTGTGCACAGGATCAGAGACACGTCACAATAAAGAATTACGCAGTAATTGTAATCTGTCATGAAATGTAATACAGATGTTCAACAAGCGACGCCTCATTTTAGCTTGTCACAAACGAGCGTTTGCGTCAGCGTAACAGTGTATCTTTTTGTACAGATTTTTCCATAGCCTTTTCCTACCTTTAACTTTAACCTGCAACTCTTGTACTACAAATTTTTCGAAGCAAATTTAAATAAAGATATTATAAAGTCAGCTCAAAAGAGTATAATAGCCCATTGGTTAACCAAGCGTGTTTTATGTTTACGGAATAATGTGTTTTATAGGCGACGGTTTAGTGAACAAAATTAACACAATCTAGAGCTTATGGCGGAATATTATGCCGCGGTCGATATGGTGCGCTGCACTTAATGTACTGTAGTAAAGTAAGGTAATTAGGTTTAAATTTAATACCTAAACAATTTGTAGGTGTTAAGAAAAGTATGGCAATATACCAAATAAAGAGTTTGATAGTGGAGTGAAAGGATGGTGGCTGAAAAAATGTTGCTGGATAGCGTAATTCATTACATTATTATATTTACATATTTATATTTTTGTTCCAGCATTGCGGATTGGTGTCATTGGATTATGGGAGTACGATACTGAAATATAAACAAATAAAACTCTAGTCAAATAAAAAAAAGTCAAACAACTGTAAACACAACAATTAAGATTCAGTTTGAATTCAAATTTTCCCGTATACTAATACGGTTCATTTTGCTTGGGTCAAGCGGTCGCGACACAGGCTTTATTTCAGAATTTATTTTCTTACAAAAGAAATTAAAGCCATTTGAAAAATGTATATATAATATACGTGTTCTACTTAGTTCAGTAGATATAAAAAAAACATTGATATATATAAATAAAGTACCTATTGAACACAGGTTTTCTTGTAAAATTTCGCGAAAATTTTTAGGAAACGTGTTTTACAACCGCTCCGCTACGTTTGTTAGGGGTTACACAATGACTTGTTATATTATGCCTATATCCTGCAGTATGAGATGATCAGTGTCACTATGTGTTAACATAGTAATAAGAAAATAAATACCAAAGGTTATCGCCTCCTGAGCCACACCATTAGCTTTGCAATATAGAATATTTTACATAGGGAGTGCCTACTATTTTTAATAGAAATGCTTAGACGTCTAGACCGGGACGCCGTATTAAAATGATAAATGGCCCGCGTTTATTCGTATCTCCGTTCTACTATAGTGGAATTTAATATATTTTACGTAAATCACCGGTCAGCGCTTTGGGTGTAGCGGTGAGGTCCCAGGTTCGATTCCCGGTAAGATTCATTTAGGAAAACTATTTTGTGATGAGATATCACTAGCAGAGACGAATGCCGAAAGTCAGTACAAAAATCTATAACAAAAACATAGGAGAAATTCGATGATTCGGTAACTGGACCCGTGACACAATTGGTAAGAGCAATGCTACGGTGCAGCATGGACGTGGGTTCAAGTCCCACCGGGTCTACGAAGATTTTTCTGTGTGTTTGATCTTTATATTCATAATCCACAACAAAACATTTTTTAAACATTTGTCTCACATCGGAATAGTCTTTTCGGAGTTAATAGTTTTACTATTCTATTCATAGATCCTCTGTGTTGACACCACGTAATTGGTGTTTGGAATTAAGATAATTATTGGTATCGAATTTGTCATTTCAATCAAACCAACATGTCGGGTTTACAGGGCCCATACTACATACTACGGATGTCTGAGATGGTAAAATGTCTAATATTAGTGCAAACCACCTTTATCTGAATTATAGTTACAAAAGTTATTAATTTAAACATAGGAAATGAAACTATTTTTCCACGGTTGAGTCAACCGTGATCATGGGACCTGTAAAGGGCCCGCAACGTCAGTTTGTTTAAAAAAAACAAATATACGCGATTTAAATCCGGAAAAATAGTTTCATTTCCTATGTGTAACAATCGCGAAAACCTAAGAACTCGATATTAATTTAAATATCTTATTTTTAATTTATCACAGAACAGGTGTAGTCCTTGCTAATTTATTTGCTTAAAGACAAACTTGTTTTTTTTGAAAACCATTTATTTGGAGCAAAAATGTTGTTAAACTACATAATCATACATTGGCTAAATTGTTTCGATATGGATAAATGTTTTGGTGTATGTAAATATACAAAACCATCCATCATTTTGCTGCCCTTAACCCACAAGCTGGAGGCAGCGTAATATTCTTCAATTAATTTCTATCACCCGAAAACAATGCCTTATTCGATACTTAATAAAATTCAAAATGTTTTCGTTTTATATGTGAACAAACTACACTCGAAATATCACATTTTAACAATTTTGTTTAAACATTTTATAATTTAGTTCCTAAAAAAGCTACAGTCAGTTAATTTATGAAATGCAGCAAAATCTCCCTCTAAGGACACGTTATACCACTTTTTTATAGAGTACGATTTTATAACTAAGTTTTAATGAAAAGTAGTCGCAAAAACTCGCGAGAAAAATGCGCACTGCGTTGACAAAAGTGTTTTAAATGTTTCATGCCGTAGTTTTACAGCTTACGTACCTCTGGGCGGGATTGTTCGAGACTTGTTCAAGCAATGGTTTATTATTTACACTAAACAGGGTGTAAGAAAAAGTGCAATAACGTATGTACAACATTAATATTTTTTTTATGTTACTGCGCCATTTTTTTTTTTGACTAAGAGTGAACAAAAATTTATGTCTGAATGTTCTTAGTTGTATTTCTTTCTTTTTTAACATCTGCGTAATATGACATAGCTCAATATCTTTCTACGTTAGTTCTGATTATAGTGACCCTCCCTACCTACCTTGATATGGGTATACGAGAAGGGCACTATGACCTGTGCAAGGGAAATCGCACAGGGACCGTCTAAGTCAGGTCTTAACCCCAGATCAGCACGTTTGCATATACTTCATCCGGGTCTCAGTGCCTTAGGTGAGCCGCCCCGGGTGTACATACAGCACCCTCCTTATTTTCCAGATAGGTACCGGAGCTCGTCGCGCTCCGCACGACTAAAGGCCCATTTAGATGGAGAGAGTTTCTCGTCTCGAAGATACGATTATCGAAAGAATATAAAAAACTTTCCTCGTCTAAACATTTGCGATTATCGACCGTCCACGTGAGCGATAATCGCCTCGCCTTTCAATATTGAACGTCTCCGTGTAAACAGAACTCGAAAGCAAAAATCGTATTTCGAGTTTCTGTGCCAGCCGTTTCTACCACGAGTGCAGTGCGCGAGGGTGTTTTGATTATCACTGCTTTTCTAAGACAAGAATTAATGAAACGAGAACGAAAAAAAAAATTGAATTAAAAAATATTATAAAATTTAAAAAAAAAAATGTATATTTCTCTACAATGCAATGAACTTAATATTATCAGCAGTTCCAAATTTGAATGATTCTTTCGTCATTTCGATATGTCCATAGTCAATACCGCAGTAATCACTGAACTCGAATGGCGATTCTTGCACTCAAAACGATTCGAACCGATTTATACGATAATCGTATGAATTTGAAGAAATGTCATACGAGATCGTGTTTAGACAAGTCGAAAACTCGTAAGCAAGAATCTCCTTACTACATATTTCTCTGTGTAAACACTCGAGGAGGCGATTAAGTTGCTTGCGAATCTCGTATGACATAATCGTAGGCGAGATTTTAGTTCTTGCCTGAATGTAAACATTATGATACGATAATCTTATGGCGATTATTGCTTGCGATAATCGCCTAGGAGTTTTCGTCACGAAGCGTGCGAGAAACTCTCTCCATCTAAATGGGCCTTAACAGTTGCCACCGCTGAGACGTCGACTCTGAGCCTACTACCAAATCTCCTTATTGGTGGCGGAGCTGTAAGGCACGTATAATATGACAGTATATACGCTAATGAATACCGCCTCCCAAGCAGAGGCCTTGGGTTCGACTCCGGACTTGCATCTCGGAGTTCGGAATTCATGTGCGAAATTTTATTTGAAATTTACCATGAAATTTCGGTGAACGAAAACGTCGTGATGAAACCTGCACGTCGAAGAAGGTTCACAACCTTCACAACCTCCTGCATCGTCATCCCGCCCTTTTATCACCCTTATCTGACCACTAATTTTCAAATTTTGAATCGTGTTTGATTCCTTCGCCTCGTCATTCTCACTTTGTTTCGTTCCGTAGTCAGTTTCTACTTAACGTTTGAAGCTAGCACACCTGTTCCTCTTCACCACTAATTTTGATCCATTTACCAGCTTCCGATTTGTTACCTATATAATATCTTTCAAATCAAGTAACCTTACTAATATTTAGGAAATGAAACAAAGTTTCTCCGGAGATAAATCGCGTATATTTGTTTTTCAAACAAACCTACGTTTTGGGCTCTTTACTGGTCTCATCTTCACGGTTGTCTGAGGCGGTACAGTCAACCAGCTATGTCTAATATTAGTGCAAACCACCCTATTTTTTCAATATAGTCACAAAATTTATTAATTAAATACCTTATTTTTAATTTTACAAAGAAACATTCCAATTTACGCTACATTATGTTTTACAAATTATTTAATTTTAACAATATGAATTTTTATTAAATTAAATTTATTATTAATTAATAATGAAAATAAGAATAAATTAAAATATATCAATTAGTACTGCAGCTTTATGTTTATTTGGGATTTTCCAAACGGAGAAACCATCTTCCCTGTTGAAATTATGATGTTTTTTAATTTCAATTGTCTCTCGCAGCATTCTGGGTAGATAACGGACTTCTTTTGCAACTAATAATATTTGTAAATAATACGGCCCTTTCGGGGTAAGTTCTTTACTGTCTCACATATGTTTCGTAGTATTTAAATAGGGAGTGTTTTTTAATATTGTACCTGTTTTTTTATACTATTTTTATTGTTACATCCTTTCTTCACCATTACTTTATACAATAAATTGATGTGGACCGTGAGTCTATTATTATTGCTCCCTATTGGCGGTTTGCAACCTTTTCAGAACTATGTATGTATTGCCATGTATCAATGTGTCACAGGTAACCTTAAAATTAATGCAGTTCTGACAACAGCAGATTTCCTATGAGTAGAGAATAAATGGACCAAGCAGGAGAGACTTCGTGAAGCCATCCTTATGGTAAGCGAAAGATGTGTTAGTAAAAAGTCCTAAAGACGTCTTGTATACTACAGTTTTCAACTACCATCATCAGCCCCATAACTACCTCTTAGGCAAAATGAAAAATAAGATATTTAAATTAATAACTTTTGTGAATATAGGGTGCTTTGTAGACATATTTTGTAAAAATAGGCAATTACAGGCTTTCATCATTTATTTATTGTTAAACAATAGTTTCCGATTTGCTTTATGATGTGGCTGAAGATTCCTGTAAACTTCGGTCACATAATGAAGTAAATCGCAAACTAGAACCCACAAGAGCAAGTTTGGTTCAAAAGCCTACCCAATTGTTGTCAAATGAAGATTCAATTGGGCCACAATAAATTAGTCAAAAAGAAGATATAAAAGTCTTATATAGGAGTGAGAACCAGTGATTTATTACAACACATATTTTGATTTGTTGTGTCACAAAATCTACAAACAAATTGGAGAGGTCCGTTCGCAAGGCGAGTAACGTATGTATATTTTACGTGACTCCCAATATAAAAAAAAAATAAGAAAATATTTTCAAGCAAAGTGCAACCGTAGAATAATGTGAAATTGAAAAAAATGTAATCTTCCATTTACTCATTTTCATTTTATTGAATCTATAAGAGTTTTAAATTAAATAACATTATTAAAACATACGTGCATATAACATAGTGATTATAAATTATGAAAAATGAAAAATTGGCACATTAAAATCTGATTCTTTTTTATAAAAGGAAATAACAAATTATATTACGTAGTTTGTTGCACTTGCGATTAGTAGACAATAATCACCGCCTCTACGTTAACTATTCTTGAACAATTTTACGGTGCATAGACAATCGTAATTTCGACTCTCAAAGTGCAGCCGGAACAGTCGGATCGTTAAAAACAAATCGCAGTGGCGTCTTCTGCGAGTAGTTGCGGAGGTCGACATCCGCTTGATGTCAGCGCCAGAACAAGTAATTACTAAAGTCATTCGAACCGGTAACAAAACCAATGCTCGCTCCGTCACCACGGTATCTTAGTCAATGTTTCCGGTCCCTTCATTTGCACACAGACTCATTGTTGGAACCCTTAGACAAACGGACGATTCTCCTTTATTGTTATTTTGGAATGTATTTCAACCGGTATCGGTATTTCCCAAGTTTATTGGTTAGTTTCCGAGTCTAGTTTAGATAATGGTAGTTAAGGGATTTGTATTTTGAACGTTCGTGTTTGGTTTCCACTTCAAATTATAAACCATTAACGAACAGCTTCAGACTTTAAGTGGAGCTATTTATTTTTTATTATATCTAGTGACGGAACGAGGAAGTCCTGCTGCTTTTGATATTACTGGATCAGGTTTTTTTGTATATAACTGTCCTAGTGGCCGAACGGTTACCATGCTGGACTGCTATGCAAGAAGTCCCGGGCCCGATTCCTGTGCCGGGAGAAATATTTATAAGGCCTATATTTATTTCTCTCGTGAGTTTGGATGTAATTTGTGGTTGTCTACGTGTGTCCATGGCACTGGCGATACAGGAGTGGACAGATAGTTCATCCCCTGCACTAGGGAAATAATTAATGTAATAATAGAAAAAGATAGGGCATGGACTTACAATTTCATGGACGTCGGGTTCGCGCTAAAAATTGTCCGAACTTATAGGGCGTTAAAATCGTATACAGCGTTTGTTCGACTGACAGCGAAGCAAGCAAAATTAGACAGTACTGCGATGACATTACAATTTAAATTCAACGTTTTAGCTTTTTCATATTCCTCATGTCACTACGTTTAAATAGGTTGACTTGGGACATTTTTTCGTGATTTTTGTATTAGACCCGTCGTCCATTTATTTGTAAGTCAATGGTTTGACACGATAGAATTCTCATAAAAAATTATATTTATAAAATTCTTTCCGAGGTTTATTAGGTTCTATAGATCATCGCGATACTTTTTTTGATGACATCAAGTGACATGACGAACAAGTCATGCGCCTAGTGTTAAGCGACACGCCGGTCCACACAGAGCCTTAAATCGCACAGATCCGAGGGACACTGCGCCTGTCACCCTGGGACATAAGACAACAAATCCTATGTGCCTTTAATTTCGCCAGCACCATTACCCCTCAAAACTGAAACACATTAACGCTTACATGCTTGGCCGCAGAAATAAATGAATTGGCAGTACCTACTTTCCTGGATGAAGACATTCACAAGGAGCTCTTCTGCTACTGAACCCTACTGTTTTGCAAAAGATGTGCTACCGCATTGTAAAGCAGGAGTAAAAGTAAGTGGTATGTAGGTGATATTTATGCACGTTTTATTCGATTTCGATCTCTTATCCGTTTTTGACATACGATAGCAGTCGCATAAACCACACATCGCCAAAGTGAAATGCAAATGGTTCTAAAGTTTAAACTCCACCTACCCGAAATTGGCTCCAGTTTGCCTAGTCAAATGTCGGCGTCAGTCCGTTATTGCCTCCTGGGCAAACACGCCGGATCCCGGATTAAGTATGAGCCCCTTTTGTCCCCGGGCTACAAACAATTGAACCACCGTGACTTTTAAGAATAGAATGCGATGGTCAATCTTAAATTAAGTTCGAAATTTATTACATTGATATTTAGATGAAAATGCAAGCTCATTACATTTTACTGTTTCCACGAGATTATTAAAAGTGTGACGCTGATGCCAGTCCCTGATATGTATCCAAAACGTCATATGCAGTGAAAACAAATGATTGAATACAAATTATTTATTTAATTGAATATCATGATGATGTCACTACCACGATATTCATTTCTTTTTAACCGATTAAAAAAATTAGGAGGGGATCGACTGTATATTTTTTTGCATGTATGTTACGCGATAATTCCGGTAGTTTGTGAACCGATTTTGATGATTCATTGTTTGTTGGAAAGTAAAATCTATAGAAGAAAGAAAAACATATACACCTTACGTGCCTTTGAGATCAAAAAGATATTATTTAAATGGTTAAAAACTTATGACGAGTCTATAATATAATTATACCGTTTTGACGCTTTCTCCTTTCCCCCTAACTTACCTATTATTAGTGTTTGTATGTATCAGTGTTTACATAAAGCAGAATAAACAAATAAACAAATAGAACAAATAAAGATTCCCACTGTAAAACAGCACGAACTATATAGGTACCCATACTTACATTACATTCACACTATTCTATACAAGTCTTCATAACCTGTTGTAAAATATTTGTAATTCTGTATTTATAATCATCATCAGCTCCCAAAGTACACAAGGTTACCCTAGTTGGGACCTGATTGATGGCCTGTCCACTATTTTTTATCACCTTTTTATGTACAACCATAATTTGTATATATTTTGTCACCTATGGTATTACTGTTGTACCGAATAAATTATTATTATTATTAATTACACTTCGTAGCAGGAGCTATAATTCACTGCAGTTGCAAAGTGACTACCAAAAATCCATTTGGCCGAGCTAAACGCCAATGGCCAAAAGCCCTTAAGCCAAAACACGTCGATAGATTACCGACATGTCTCCCGTATAGATCGGGCGATCGGGCGCAGGTGGCCGGCTGCATTTAAGGCCGGGTACACGTGAGCAGTTAACTAAAGTGCCCGGATGAGTAGACAAATTACGATAGCAGAGTTTCATCTTTTATCATTATGGGCACATATTAAAGCGCTCTGAAAGAAAATTATAATTTAAAATTTGTATTAATTAAAAAAGTTATTACTGTTAAAATATAATAAAATAATTTAAAAAATGTAACGTCCATTGTGGAATATTCTTTGAAAAAATCAGGTATTTCATTAATAACTTTAGTAACAATAGTGAAAAACAGGGTGGCTTGATTTAATATATATTAGATATAACTGATTGATGATTTATCTCAGTCAACCGTCAGAACAGAACCTGTAAAGGGCCCGAAACCTTTGTTTCCTTGAAAAAACAAATATACGCGAATTAGATAATCGAAATAGCCTAAAAAATAGTTTCATCTCCTAATGTACATCAGTTAAATTTATGTAAATTATAATACTATTGAATAACTCACAAATAATGTAATTTCATTTAAAATTTTCTACAGTTTATTTTTTTTACAGCATCCGGTAATTCATTAAATATTTTTTGTTTTTTTTAAGCGCGCACTCATAACCCCGTACTAGGAAAACCCTGTATCGCGGGTGCCATGGACACACACATAGTCAACCACAAATTACACCCAAACACACGAGAGAAATAAATGTACATTTATTTCTTCCGGCCCGGGAATCGAACCCGGCCTCTGGGTCCGGCATGGTAACCGTTCGGTCACGGAGGCAGTTACATTTTCATATAGTAATTTACAAGCTACTATTCTACTCTAAAATTCAGGATAAGGTCGATAATTCGAACCACTGTAGAAAAACGGGAATTCATCCCGAAGCACTACCAAGAACACTCAGAACCAATTTTAAAAACTAAATTTTCCACATTAGTCCCACCGGGAATCCAATTCCATGACCGTTGGGTCACCAAGGTCGTCTAATGTCATCACTCAAAAGGATGCTTGATAGACTCAAAACACGTAATATAAATTACGCGATCACCTTAAACAACATCTGTTTATTCAATGCGAAAGATATTTTTATGAAGACATGTGACACTTAATTCAACCTTACCCATAGCCATTTGATACGGAATTACCATTCATTCCAAGTAAACAATAACATGATAAAACAAAGGAGTGGATAAATAAAACAATTACGAAATAACAACGGTGTTGTTCCATGAACAAAGTGGAAGGGCAAAGATGTTATCGCGAGGAGGTGTTTTATTGGGCTCCGATCGGGTCGAGTTACGGTGACAATTATTTAGGGGCTTGGTAGGATTAAAATGATCTTATTATAAAAAAAAACAAGAAAGATACCACAAATAATACCGTAGCATGAAAATGTTAGAAAATCATTTGCAACTTCACATTTAATATCCCTAGGTTACCTAGAAGACATTGCTACTGTTTCTTACGAAGATGGATGATTGTTAATAAAAATCTAACTCCAAATACACGTTTCGTCACTTTGATGTCACCAGAAGACGCTGAAGAGAGAGAAGCGGCCGGCGTTGCGAACCATAGAGTAATGTAACTAGTGATGTGCCGTAACAGCTGTGACAGCCGTTTTTACACTCGTATATATTCTGATATTAGGTATTATTGATTTACAAGTTGACAATAAAAATACATCATTCATACAGATACTTAAAAAATTTCACCTTAAATACAAATTTTAAAATAGTGCACGTATCGAGTTCTTAATTTTATTATTGTTATTATTATTATTAGGTTTTCGCGAGTGTCCAGGAGTGGACGGCAATAAAAAAGCAACGTAAATTGGTTGCTGGAAATAAAATGAATTGAATGAACATTTGGACTCGTGTCTCTTGTCAAATTGAAAAAAAAAAAGTCCGTTAAAACCTGCAACATGCGGACCGTACATTGAAAAGACAGCGAGCAATGTTAACTCGATTACCTCGTCGTATCTTAAGTGATGAGGGGCAGCAATACGCCGAGTATTTTGATAGTTTTACTCGATCGCCTTTGTTAATTGAAATAGAGATGTCTGTAGCAGAACTGAATTATTAACCAGAATGGTCTGTACGTTACTATGTTGTACTCTAAAAACAAATTAAAAATTAATCTTGCACGTTGTGAGATCTCATGTGGAAAACACTCCCATTTCAACGGAAAGATGTCCACAGCCTCAAAGATAAGAAAGTGAAGAAAGAGGACTTTCATAGCCTTTGATAGACTTTTACCATGGGATATCCAGACTTACGGCGAGATATCAATTGCTATTATTCTTTTTTGGTCGATATTCCGCTTCAGGCATACTAAGCTTTTTGTCATCTTTTCGATTGTGTTTCTGAGCATATACAACCCGAGTATCTTTAAAGTGCGACTGAATAGGTATCTTTTGGGCGAGCACGGTCCATCGGAAATCCTATCTTTGCTCCAGGGTCAGATAGTAGTCAAGAGCAAGTCCATTAACTTTCAAAAAAGAAAACATAGCTTATCGGTTTGACGCCCGGTAGTACCAATTCTCTCTGGTACGGGTATTAAGGTTTAGGGTTAGCCTCGGAAAGACTTCCATTGCTCTGGCCAGGTAATTGGTGTGGTAATCTGGCACATTATTACTGTAAAAAAAATTACTTTTGAGACTAAATTTTGACTACTATGCTGGAATCAGTATTTATTTTTTTAAATAGGTGTATATAAAAAAACCTTAACGTCATGGAAAAAAACATAGAATTCTGCTTTTACATTATCAAAAAAAGTTAGAACGTTAGTGAAAGGCAGACGTTTCAACGACGGTCACGCCCCGAGGTGTCGTGTCCAAGAGGCTGGTAACATTGCCCCTATGAATGGCTAAGCTTATTCCATGGCGGAAGTAGCTGTCTGACCCTTCGGTCGCCGGAGGCTTCAACGGAGCGAGCTGTAAGCTACACAAATGTCGTTGGGTACAAAGTAATTTTTGCGTGCTGCGTGATTATAGTTTACTGAACGGAAAGTCGAGAGTAAGGATATCATACATGGTGCTACAAGTGATCTTACAACTTTACACAGTAAAAGAGCATCGGGTCGTGGCCCAATTATAATTTTTTAAACTTCAGCTATACCATTAGATTGTAATTGTATACCATTAAATAAATATAAATATTAGACTACATACATATGCTCTGATCCAAAAGCAAGTAGCTAAAGCACTTGTGTTATGGAAATCGGAAACAATGACTATACCACAAATACCCAAACCCGAGACAATATAGAAAATTTAGTTTTCTATACTGATCCGGCCGGGATCGAGTCCTCTAACATGGCGACAACAATACCACGGATGCCAATGAAACATTAATAATACAAAGATTTATATGACAGTCACACTGCTAGCTACGATATGGCGAGGTCGCAGGTTTGAGTCCAGCCGGATGAAAGGAATATTTCCTTGTGTTCGATCCTTGTATTAACAATTAACAAAGTAGTGGAGTAATTTCGCAAAAATAATTGTAATAAAACACAGTGATAATTCAAAAAACTTGATATTGAAGTTATGCCATTATATTAAATTTTAGTAGCTGGTATATTCCAATTAGTGATGACTCCTTTTTTGATCGTAATGACAAATAAAATCAAGCGCAGCGCTAGGTTTTGAACATGGTCCAGTAATATAATATTTATAATAAACATCAAACGTATATAAATACAAATTTCCTAATAATAGTCTAAAGCAGAATGAGCAAAATTTGCTTAAGTAGGTAACAAAGGCTTACCTATTTCTACCGCAAAGCAGCATTGTTGTGTTCCGAACTAGAGATGTGCACCCAGCCGCGCTGCCGGCCACTAATTACAAAGCGGTTAAGTGACAAGTGGTCAAATATCCGTTTTAAACAGCATACGATAGAGCTCAAAATTATCAATTTATAAACACTTTAAATTAGTTAACGTATCCGACATATCGGACCATACCCCAATGGTGCATAGCTACAAAATTATTAAATAATTTCAATATTCTAAAACTGGAATATGTTTTATTATGGTATCTCAAAAAATTATTATGTCACATAGCCGCGTTTTAGTTACCAGATGGCAGCGCGGCAATTTCACCAGTGTCAAATCGGCGTAGCGAAAATTTATTCTATTTACATACATACGAACTATCATGTCTGTCTCCCACTGGAATAGGCAGAGATTATAGACCTCCACCTGCTATATTCCTGACAAACCTCCTTCACCTCCTTCACTCCCAACAGTCTCTTCATATAATATGTCCGTTTATTGCTCTTGGTAATTTTAATCCTATCTTCTTTGTGGACATCCCAATTTCATCGAGATATAAATAAATAATAGATGTTAATAGTTTACAATACTTCTTTTTTTTTAAGTATCCGTTTCTTTCTTCTTTGTAGAATATAATAGAAACCATTTATTACACAATGCCACAGCACAAAAATACACAGAAAGAAACTTAAAAAAAAGACAAAGCTAAATTAAAACAAAAATAAAATAAAATAATGGTAATGAAATAACAACAAAGCAAAAACATTAAATAGTCAACAGTATTGTGTACTAAGTAGAGGTCATGTGTGCGGCGGTCGCGTATGTAACAGGATCCACTCAGCTAATGTCACTGCCGAGAAAATGATGTGGCGCTAATTTTCAATGGATCCTAAAACTGAGTGAGTACCGAACGTGTGTGTCGCGTATAAAGTAAAATAAATTATGTAAATATTTCTGTAATGTTTTGTTTTTGTAGTGTATTCTCTTATATTTATTATTATTTAGTCACTCTTTTTCAAGAAAATAGTTTCGTACAATTAATTACCTTCCTGTCAACGTACATCCTATTCATACTGGATTGAAATAGGGAGGCACTCTACTTATCCCGCTAGATGGCGCAAGTGTGATTTCTACAATGTTATGGTGTTTTTTAACACTTGTAAAATATATGGCACGTCGGTTTCATGCAATGCCCGCCGATTTTGCAATCGGTGCACATCTCTATGCCGGACTAAAAGCTAGGAAGACCAACAGTATCTCTGGTACAAAAAACTTTAAATGTCACGTCCCAAAACAGACAAAGCATTTGTGATGCTATAATAACATAGTCTATAGGCGGCGTAGCATTAAGCGAACCATCAAACTGTTTCTTGGTATGTATCAGTGGCCAGCCTACCATATAAATCGATTCCCATCGGCTTGCTTGAAATTTTCCACATATTATCAATAGATTGTACTAGACAACGCGCATACCCCACCATACAAAAACTTATATTCGAAATATTCAATAATAAACGCGTAATATTCTGTCCCGAAGAATTTTAACCAATCACAGCGTGCAGCGCGACCGAAGCCGGCGGGTCTGCGGCTTCTATTTCATTCATGAAATCTACGCGCTCCCATAAAAAAACACGTCACATTCGCAAAAATCCGCTACAAAACATTGAAGAATGCGGCCGACAAGCCGAAATAAATCTGGTCATCGAATAGCGTTCGCGTAAATTTAAACCTTATTACAACCTGTTATACTTTATTTTAAAAAAGCTGACTTGTTTTAATGTCAGAATCGTTGACAGATGTAAAATTTTCTTAACGTAATGAAACAAAAACATTATAATAACAATTTTGTACAAATGGTTAATTTGTATTTAGTAAATCTTAACGATAAATAGTGTTATATATGTATCTATATCTGTTTGGGTGTTTCTTTTTAATAGGCAACTAAAATGGCAACACTTGGCATTTATGAAAGTTTATTTATTATCAAACTTTCGTATCACGACGGGTAGCTTAAAATGTAGTAAACTACTTTAAAAACCATAGTTGTTTTATGTGTAGAATAAGTTAACCTGTGAAGTGAACTAATATCTTGTGGGCTAATAAGTGTTGTGCTTAAATGTCGCCAAGGCGCCTTTTCACGGGAGAATAAGTTTTTCTTACCGTGTTTTTTGTTTTTTCAAAACTTTCGGCTTTACCAAGAAAATTTTCACTACTTGCCATTGGTATGTAAACAATAGTAAAAATGGAGACACGGATTCCATAGAGATTTGGGTACTACAGCATACCAAGAACACACGGTGCCTCTAACGTGCAGTTGTGTTTTCACCCACCTTTTTTCAAAATGTTTATATTTATAAAACAAATACAAAGGAAAATTATGAAAAATAAAAATTTACAAAAATTCTTAGACACCGTGTTTTTCTAACACGACTGACGAGTTTAAATGACAATGCAACGGTTAAACCCCACAGCTCGTAGACTTGACAAAACAGATAGAAGATATAGAGCAAGTGGGAGAAAGGCTGCTTCCACCGTTAAAGTCAGCTGTTTGAAATACTGTAGCGACATGCACTTATGACTTTAACTTCAAAACCAATAGCAATACCACCCCCTAACAATAAAGAATAACATCGTCATAAAATCTGCACGTAAAAGGTGCACAACTCTAAGAAAATGTGTGAAGTGTCAGCCCACCAGCGCAGCGGCTCGATGATGATGCCGGGGGCCCTTCCGTCCCCCACGCAAGGGAGGCGCTACACTTGGTGATCCAAGGTGGAATACGGTCTATTTTTTACCCAAGTACCTGTTGAGATTGCGGCAATCCACTTTACCCTCCCTCTACACGTTTCTATTTATGGCTGCTAAAAAAAAAATTGAAAAATTTTATACCGCGGCGCCCTGTTCCACTTTAAATGTGGACTTTTGCAACATCACGGGACTTTACTCTAACTTGAATGACGTTCATCACCATCTCGAAACGTCCAAGCCGGCCTTATTTTTCCTGACGGAGACGCAGATATCTACCCCGTCTGATGTATCGTACCTCATGTACCCCGGATACAGTCTGGCATACAAGTTTCCTTCTCGGGCTGGGGTGTGCATGTATGTTCGGGATGATATCTGCTGTCGCCGTCTAGGCAGTTTCGAAGACAGGGACCTGTGTCTACTCTGGGCGCGTGTTGATTACGGGGGCCACACCTATATCAACGCGTGGCTGTACAGGTCTCAAGCAGAGACTCGGAAACTGACCGACTCCTAAGGTGCGTTCAAAAGGGACTCGACGAAATCCTGCAACAGCTTCCCTCAGTGGAGGTATTGATTCTCGGCGACTTTAACGCCCACCACATGGAGTGGTTAGGATCAGCACGTACCGATTATACAGGGAGAGCTGTGCGCGACTTTGCCGCTGCATATGACCTCACACAATTAGTCGATATTGAAGGTCTTACCCCTGGTTTGCTGGACCTAATGCTGACGTCTCACCCAGACGGCAGCGGCATTCGGGTGTCCCGCCATGATGATGAAACTCAAAGAAAAAGATTGCATTGAATCAAATAAACTGTACTATCGTAACCTGAACTAGTATTCCACCTTCTAGAATCAAGTTTCATTTTTACAATGCCAAGTGACAGGACGAACAAGTCGTGCGCCTGGTGGTAAGCGACACGCCTGTCCATAACAGATGCAGTGCCAGAGCTTTTAATCTGCCACTGTCCCGTCACTCTTAGACATAAGTTGACAAGTCCCATGTGCTTGTAATTTCACTAGCACTCTTCCAAACCGGAACGCAGTAATGCTTGGCGACAGAAGTACAGTTCTTCCCTGGACGAATGCTATGTAAACACACAATCAAATTATTTCAATTAAAATTCGACGAGTACAACTTCAAGATTCCGTCGTCCAAAGAAACTGCAACAAAGGTCCATAAATTCGGCAATTTCCAAGTCCGCGAAGTTTGTTGTAAATTAGTGGGCGCCGAAGAAGCGGACCGACGAACGGAGTCCACTGTGGATTTAGTATATACCTATAGAGGACAATTTAGTACAACATTTGGATGAACTCAATTAAGGGGGCCTTCTCTATATCATCACACTTCGAGAATGACGTACGAAGTCAATTTTTGTAAATAGGGTTATGTGTAAAATACCAATAACCTCAGAGGACTATATTACAAACATCATAAATAACATTAGTAGCAGCAGAGCTCCTTGTGAAAGTATTCGTCCAAAGTAGTACTTACCTATTTCTGCCGCCAAACAGTAATGTGAGAATTAGTGCGTTCCGGTTTTGAACGTTAAGGGTGCTGGCGAAATTAAAAGCACATGGGACTTGTAAAGTTATGTCTCAGGGTGACAGGCGCAGTGGCAGCGCCCCTCAGATCTTAGCAATTTAAAGCTCTTAGTGGTAGTAGTGGTTGTTCGTCAGTCTCTTGGTATCATAAAGAAAATAATAAATAACAGTTTTAGTTCCATGACGTAGTTCGTCATCAGATTTTACCACACGTTACTACATGAGTTAGGTTTCAAAGAAGAATTTAAGTAAGTATGCGACATGCCTACCAACAACAATGCACCTTGATCTTTAATCGCAAAGATCTAAGAGGCACCACCATTGCACCCGTCACCTTGAGACATAAAGTACCTGTAGTTTGATCAACCATTAAAATGGGAATGCAATAATGCTCACGTTATTGCTGGGCGGCAGAAATGGGTATGGTGGTAGGTGGTAGGAACTCTAATGAAAACTCTATCTAATGAAAGGGGCGCTACAATGATTAAATAGTTGATTAATTCTTTATCTAAAAGAACTGTATCAAATGAAAATAGTAGACGGACACGTTAATCGGATAAATGGTACTTTTTTAAAAGTCTGTTTTTTAACACCACTGGACAATTTTAAAAGAAAACGTCTAAACAATATCCTCGAGAGTAAACAAATTAAATAAAATACTGTTCCTTTTTTACGTTTAACTCTAATAGTCTAGAAGACGCTCGAGTGCGAGACTGAACGTCCAATTCTTGTCTTCACACTTTCTTTGCTTTTATTTTGTACTTGAGTTATTTAGTTCTTGTCTTGCATTGTTTTCTTTGATGTACCGTATCAACCTATAAAAATGTCCAGCGCTTGATACTCATCTCAACTAATGAGAGTTTTTTATGAATGAAATAAGTTTATCAATGAAATATTTCTTATATACCTTACGTACAAAGAAGTAAGAAAAAAAATCGCTTTTTTTTCCCAGGTAATTTTAGGATAGAAATTTAGGACATGCAAAAGGGGTGCAACCAAAGAATAACGCTACAAAAAGAATATTGGGAATTGGGGAAAACATAATTAAATATTCTTTATTGCATTTAAACTTAGTGACAATACAGAACAACAATGTAAGTATATTACCATGAGCTAACTTACAATAGGCAGTTATGTATACATTTCTTCAATGCAATCAAATTTTTACGCAGATTACTGCACGATGTTTTCTGCCAGTGATCAATATTTTGTCATTTGATTGTAAAGCCACGTGCACAAGAAGATAAATATTTTGAACTTTGGACCGTGCGCGGGAATAGAGATAAATTGAAATCTTAAGTGATACACTTGACGTGCTCTTGACTCGGTGTGATCCGAAAAGTTCATTGTGCAGTTCAGGTTAGGCATCGGCTGTTGGATAAAAAGTAACATTCTCTAAACTATGCTATCAACGGTTCGCCGTGTAGAGACCAATTGGACATGTACCAACATCATCAGATTATTGCAATCCGCTGCTGGACATAGGCCTCTTCCAATGTGCGCCATTTGCGATTGCATGCATCTGAAGCGATCCACGGGAATCGACTTTCGAAATTCGAAAATCGTTTCAAAATGAATTCCGAAAATAATTTTTTTTCCAGCCTTTTCGGCTTCAGTAGGTAACGACTATCATTTAAAGTGGTAATAGCCAGTGAACGAAAATGATTAGATGGCACAGAAATAGCGACAATTGGTTAGAAAAGGATTGGGTAGAAAAAGCGACGCCCTTGATTCTCTGTAGGATAAAATCATTCCGAATGTTATCCTACAAAGAATTCATAGGCAAAGGTTTTTATTATCTAACAAGTAGGCTTGCATCTTGGTTTTTTGGGCCCGGGCTTGAGTTATTTTGATAATATTGTCAGTAAACATTTTACAATGATGATGTCGCTTGTGCACTAAGTCCAATTCAATTCCGAGAAAATATCAATATCGCTTGTACACCTAGAGATAAAATGACACTTCGGACACTTGTGACATTTCGGATCGTCATTTCTCGGATTCGGAACTGTTACGAATCGAGCACAGTGGGCAAACACTCTTAGGAGTATAGAAATTATAGCGTGAGAATTGCATCATGCCAACGGTACACTAAAAGGAAATACTAAAGTACGGAAAACGACATACCATACTAAAGTACGGACAACGATGTACTGCAGAAACTGCATGTGCTATGGCTACACGTAGGACATAATTTCTCAAAGTTAAAAGAGCATTACGTTTCCGTTAACTTCAACTTAAAGTAACATTTGTTACTTTTGTAACAATACATGTAGGTAACGTACGGCTTTCAAGTAAAAATGGAATTCTTCGTATGATGTACGCTGCAATCAGTACAGCGCTGCAGCAGAACTATGCAACATGTGGAGTGAGGCGGTATTTACGGGCCTTAATTGCCATTTATCGTGATTTAATACCCTGTCTTAGTTTCAAACCCGGAGAGACTCCTCTCGACCGCACGTACTATCAGCAGCACAATACACAAATAAACGCCGTGATAGTCTAATGGTTTGACCTACCACCTTTTTTTTTGAGCTTAAAATTGCAAAGCCACTATCATTGCACCCGTCAAGTCCCATGTGCCTGTAATTTCACCAGCACCACGGAACACATTAATGCTGACATTACTGCTTGGCGGCAGAAATAGGTAAGGTGGCAGTACTACCCCGGACGAACTCTTTCATAAGGTGCTTTAGCAGTAAATTAATGTGTTTCGGTTTTAAAGGGTAAGGGTGCTGGTGTAATTACAGGCACAAGGGACTTGTCCACTTATATCTCAGGGTGACGGACGCAGTGACGGTGTGCCTCAGATCTTTGCGATTTAAAGAGCTGGGTGGCACTGCAACTGTTATGGACAGGCGTATAGCTTACCGTCAGGCGCACTTGTTCGTCCCATCACTTGATATTATAGAATCATTCAAGCAGAGCGCGAGAGCGAAATTTAATTTGAAATTTACCATGAACTTTTCGGTGAACCACGAAATCTACACGAAGAAGGAGGTTCACAAACCTCGGAAAACTTGTGAAGTCTCCAACCCGTATTGGGTCACCGTGCCGGACTATGGCCTGAGAGGATCCGTGCCCAGCAGTGGGATGTATTAATGAGTTAATAATGATGATGATACAAATTCCAAAACATATGTAGTTCTGTAGGACCTACTTAAGAAACGAACTTTTTTATAACGATTCTGGTCTGGTTGTTCTACGTAGGACCACTAGAGTCAATATTGTTGTTCTGGTGCTTGTATTCTAGACTAGGAATGACCAAGTTTGAGACTAAGTAATTAGTGTGGTTGTTTAGCAGTATTATTATTATGCAAATACTTGTTATTTAGACAAGCTAATTGAGTTGGCAGAAACTGTTATGAATAATAATTACGATGTTGAATGTGAAATATAATATTTGTATTTACGTAATGTAATACTACGAAATAATTACTCAAAATTTTTCGCACTTCTATTCCAACTTCACAAGCGGTGGTAGCCTAATAGTTTGACCTACTGCCTCTCAAGTAGAGGCCAAGGGTTCAAACTATGAGTTTCTCGGAATTTATGTGGGAAATTGAATTTGTAATTACCATGAACTTTTCGGTGGAGAACATCTAGAGGAACCCTGTGCGTCGAAGAAGGTTCGTAACTCTTGGAAAACGTGTGCAATCCAGCGTGGTGGACTATGGCCTAAACTCTAGCCTGAGAGCAGATCCATGCCCAACAGTGGGAGGTACGAATGGGTTGAAAATGAATGTAATACTGCTCTCGGAACGATAAAAGGCGGAACTAATATTTTATCAAAATTGAATTTAATATTCGGGATCAGGAAAAAAGGGCTCTATATTCATAATTTATAACCGACTTCGAAAAAGGAGGAGGTTCTCAATTCGACAGAATTTTATTTTTATTTGTTTGTGTGAATGTTATGCGATTACTCCAGCATTTGTGAACGGATTTTGATCTTTGTATTGATCCCATTGATTTGATTGGTCCCATTTAAATTTGAAGAAATTATTCTTCTATATAATACATACTTGCAGCCTATTGATCCACTATACGCAAAAGGCACACAGCGCCCTAAGAGTCCAATACAACAACGCGTTCGGGATGTTGTTGACGTCGCCACGCCATTGTAGTGCGACGGCAATGTTCGCGGAGACGCGGACGGACGGGCTTAGCGCCATTATACGTAAGCGCGTTGTGTCGTTGTTGCGCAGCGTGCGCGGCAGCGCCGACAGCCTCCTGGCCATTGTTGCAACCAGAGTCGACGGCCCATTTGTACAGGCATGGGAGGCTCTTCTTGCGACAGCCACAATAACATTAATCTTATGAAAAATTTGGATTTACTAACTTAGTCATAAGGTTACAATTGTTACTAACACGATATGGAGATAATCCGAAATAAACTATTATTATTATTCCACCCTAAGAATGGCAAACTGGGGATGAATCTGGTTTTGCGCACTTTTTGGTAACCGATTTCAAGAAAACTTGGCAAATAGATGGTAAATCAACGAACTTTTGAGGTCAGTTTTTTTTAATAAAAAAGTTATTGTACAAATCTATCTCAATTATAGTTGAACATACAGTAACATCAAAAGGCACAACAGACATCAACAATCAAATTTTTTACTGAAAAATGTCATGTTTGGCGTTTGTTAAATTCAAGACACTTAATATCAAAGCATTTTACATAAAAATGTACGGAACTATGCCCTTATTATATAGTTCAGTTACAATAATTACTTCATAAATAACACAATTTTACCAGTGTCGGGATGAACTAGTCGTCGGCCTGGTAGTAAGCGACACGCCTGTGCAGTGCCACTCCGAGTTTCAAAGATCTGAAGGGCACTGCGCCCGTCACCCTGAGACATGAGTTCCGTCTCGTGTGGATGTAATTTCACCAGCACCTTTACCCTTCAAAACCGGAACGCAGTAATGCTAATATTACTGCTTGGCGGCAGAAATAGGCAAGGTGTCAATATTTAATTGGACGAACTTTTTCAGAAGCAGCTCTACCGTTACTAAAACCTGTTTCCAGTCGGCGTCCCTAGTCAAGGTAGCTTTCTGTGTAAAAAAGCCACATTTAAGTTAGGTATGTTGTTGGCTAGTTAAAATATAATAAAGGTTTTTGTATAAAATATGTTTCTTGTATATTTAACATAAATAAACTATTTAATATAAAAAATGTATTTTAACTATTCTTTTTATCGGGGAACCTAGACAATTTTTTAACTGATACCTTCTTTTGCTCCGAGGACAGAACTGCCGTCCACTAACTAAAACGTGACTGACAATTGGTCAAATATTTATTTATTTATTTATTTATTTATTGCAAATAATGTTGGTACAAGCATTACATACTAAATACAAACATACCCCGTCGGGGTGTAGCAAAGTGAATTGTACATAACTTTTAATTTAATTTAAAATTTAACTGCCTCCGTGGCCGAACGGTTACCATGCCGGACTGCCACGCAGAGGTCCCAGGTTCGATTCCCGGGCCGGGAGAAATATTTGTATGGCCTACATTTATTTCTCTCGTGAGTTTGGGTGTAATTTGTGGTTGTCTATATGTGTGTCCATGGCACCCGCGACACAGGGTTTCCCTAGTGCGGGGCTATGTTGAGTGTGTGCGTTATTATTATTATTACATAAACAGCGGGATATAAACGTAGGTTCTTAAAATAGAGATTATACAAGAGTTAAAACTAGAGAGTAGATTCCATGAAGTCTCTTACGCTATAGTAGCACCTATTTGTTAGGAGACACTTTAATTTTGTTTTAAGTATGTTGTCATTTTCTTTCTTAAGTCCGGAATTTTATTATAAATTAAGATACATCGGTAGAGCGGGCTTTCCCTGAACATTTCTAATTTCGGGATCGGTAGTACTAGTTTAGTGTTACGACGTTCGCTTCCAACAAATTCAAAAAATTTTAAATGTTTTCTAACAAACATGACAGTTTCCAATATATATATAGACGGAAATGTTAGAATTTCCGTTAAAATTTGTTAAAATATCCGTTTTAAATAGCAAAAGATAGAGAACAAAATTCTCTTTTAAAAATAGTTAAAATTAGTTAACGTGTTCGATTTATCGGAACTTACCCTAACGATACATAGCTGAAATATCCTTTAACAATTTCAGTATTCTAAAACTGGGTTATGGTTTTTTATGACATCTCAAAAAAATATTTTGTCACTTCAGTTACCGGACGGCAGTAGGTCTTGACATATCTATTCTGAAATATGATTTATCGGAGAAAGAAGAAAAAGTGAACAAAAAATTTTATTCTATTTTTACTTCTTACTTAACGTGTTTGTTGGTTGTATGTATATATTTATTACGTGACGTGCATCACCAGATGTCAATTTTCTTGTAGTAATTCGTGTATACACTACAAATTATGTGTAAAAAAATATTTATAGGTATTAACTTTACAATCGCAAGAGCACATCAACCTTCACACTTTAGACTTACCGCGAACGACATTGTGTTGAATTTAAATTATAACTTTGGAGCTGGACTTCAGCCTGTACTGTTTGTTAACATAAAATAAAAATAGGAAATGACACTAGTTTTTTCTGATCTATCACGTATATTTGTTTGTTCAAACAAACCAACGTTTCGGATCCTTTACAGGTCAGCCGTGACCATGCGAAAAAACAGTACGCTATTTAGATCCGAAAAAACTAGTTTGATTTTTTATGTGTAACAATTGCGAAAACCTAACAACTCGACATAAATTAAAAACAAAATTTATTGGAAAACCGTTTACATTCAATAAATATACTGAATTGGAATTGTGAAAAGTTGAAAAGCTGAACATGTACATTTATTAGTGAACAATACGGGCTCTCTTTACAAAAAATATGACAGATTTCTGCTCTAAAGACTTATTGAAAAGATTATTACTTAGAAACAAAGCCGCCAATTGTACCTTGTTTTATAAGCTTTGGTTGTTTTAAGTTATGTCTCTTTGCGTGCCATACAGAACATTTTCATTGCATATATGACATTGTAAAAAGCCTTAAACGCAGTTTCAAGTAAGGTCGTGTGTCGAGAAAAGTACGCGAGATAATTGATACTGGTAATAAAAAATGTTTTGAGTACTCGAAAACGTTAAAACTTATTAAGAACTATCCACGCAAAAACTTATTGTTTATAGTTTATATAACAGGCAAAGTTTTACGTTAAGAACAGTACACATATGCTGGGAGAATAACGCATTAGAGTAGCACATGGGAAAAGACAAAGGGATAAATTCACTTAATCTAATAGTAAGAGAAACACTCGTGAATTAGGTGATGGAAGATTACATTAGGAGAGTGTATGTTTTTATGTTCTCGTGAAAGCAAAAACTATTACAGAAAATTCCCCACATACTTACGTGCAAAATTTCATGTTTCCACGCCCCTGGAAGAAATTATTTTTCAGCAATAACAGCACCTACTCGTACTATACCAATGTACTCACAATGCAGTTAGTGTAGCGATACCTTTAAATTATTGCTTTCTTTTTTTTTCAATTAAAATTAGATACTTATATGAGAGTATTCTTCGACTAATCTAGTTTCGTAGCAAAGTGCTACATCTTCGTAGCAACATGCTGTGACGTAGTAACAATGCGCAACTATAGCAAATTATATTGTATATTATTTCTATAGGCAGTATCATTTATAAAACATAAATATAGATAAGATTCACTAGAGTAAATAAATTTTGAAAAAAAAAATTAATAGCGAAATACGGACTTTTCCAATAGAACTGCGTAAACTATATATGGAATGTCACGCTTTCTTACACCACGTAAATTTATACATATATTTTCAACAAAACAAGGTGTCATCGGTTACTCCGCTCCTCTATCCGAACACTCGAATGCGCTCCGTTACAGCAACGCGTGTTGCCATTTTACTGATCAAATCGACAATTAATTATTCTGTCAATTGGTAATTTATTGAAATTTGCAACCGCGATACGAATCTAGAATCAAACAATGCTTATTAAATAGCTGGGAACATACCATTATTTACACAAGACATCTCCATGCCGTTGAGTGAAAACAACGAAATGCCATAGCCGCGCACATGACACTAAAATCTAATTGTGTTAAATATTTCATGTTTGCTTTGTTGTTGTGTATGATTTTATTTTTATTCCTTTTTTTCCAGGTATTTTTATTTTAATTTTTTGTTTTCATGTAGCTTCATCTGTTTTTTATCTTCAATTTATTACTGTGTATATTTTTGTTGTGGCGTAGTAATAAAAGATTTCTATTCTATTCTATTGGTTGCTGCAATACATTTTCCTGCGCTCTGCTTCGGTATACCATAGGCCATACACAATCATCGAGTTACTTAGTCAATCATCATCATGAGGTGTCGTCATGGTGTGCCATTTTAAAATTGTGCGTTCCAATGATGCTGATAAAAACTCTCGCAGTCGTTCTATATAAATCAATCTATTTCATTTTCATAATATTAAGGTACAATAAAAGGTTAAATACTAGAAAGTAAAACTAGGACTAAATTATATTAATAAAATAGTGCCCAAGATATTGGCAGCGTTTCCCTTTGTATGGCTAGTGCGTTGGGCAAGGTAGCTTGGATTTCCCAGACGGTCTATTAATTTTTTGGACAAAATTTTGTACAGATGAAGGGCACCGGGACTGCACGGGCCAAGGGTTTCGACTCTGAAGGCTGTAAATAAGTAGTCGGAGCCGAAGTCCCGGTACTTATTACTTTTACTTTTCCGCAAGCTCTGCTGCGGAGCCAGTGCTCTTGCTGGTGTGCTGGTGGGATGGGACAAGTGTGTCGGCACATGTGGCGTACAACACCAGTGCCCGGTTCATTCTCCAAGGGATGAGAGTCATTCCGTCCGAGCGTTTGCCATCTGTTCGCGACATGCCGCTTTGCTCGAGTATAGCGGGCACGTTAACCGTGGCTAATGCCCGGCGGATGATGTCGTTGATGGCTGCATGGTGATACGGCCGGCACTCAGCTGGCAGAAAAGACCATGGCGACCCAGAGCAGTTACCTCTTTGCCGCAAGAACACCAATGGGGGGAGCAAACTGGGACACCAAGGTGGACGCCTGAATCTATGCGAATGGTCGCAGCGCTCAGGAATGTACCGGTACTGGCAGAGGGGAAAACGTGTAGACAGTGGCCAGATTCCCACCTGGACGCCGCTTCCACACGCGCTCTGTCTATTGGGGTGCAATGATTCATTAAGTCATTTTTTTTTTGCAGTATGTATATTATCCCAGCAGCTTTAAATTTTGGGGTCAGTCGTTCTTCAAACACCTTCTTTAATTAGAAACACCGAAGGCTGGTCCATACAGCCTTTAGACGACCAGTATCCCAAAGCCGATAGGAAGAATTCTAGATTCGCCGGACTAAAGCACATAGTCGAATTCACGTGTTACTCATTAACCGTTAATCGTGCGGAGCGCGACAGGAATTGAGCATGCCAACAGCTCCGGTACCTATCTGGAAAATAGGGAGGGTGCTGTAGATGTACCTGGGGCGGCTCACCTAAGGCACTAGCCTTACAGGGAAACGGATGAAGTCCGTGCAAACGGGCTGATCTGGGGTTAGGACCTGACTTATATAGTCCCTGCGCGGGCACGCTCGCGTAGGTCATAGTGCCTTTCTCGTAGACTCTCGCTAGGGAGGGTCACTATAATCAAAACTAATGTAGAGAGACACGTGTTACTTTATTAATTTGTAACTTAAATTCTAGTGGCGTTTTTTTTTCTTTCACATATTCCAACATTATAAACAACATAAAAAATATTCAATATTTTTTTTAATGTAGCACTTTTTACTTATGTGCTTTAGTTGGCCGATCCAAGAATTTGGGACACGAAGGCTTCTATTCAAGACCTTCGTGGTCGAGTGACTTGCACATCAGTTTTTATGGCATCGTCATCTCTGCCGTCACGGTTCCATCCCCAACCGGGTCAATGTAGAAAAACTTTTCTACCTATATTGTCTCAGGTCTGGGTGTTCGTGATACCGTTGTTGTTTCCGATTTTCATAACACAAGTACTTTAGTTAATTTCTTTGGGATCAGAGCAAAGTGTATGAAATTGTATGTGACGTTGCCTTTCTAAATCGGTGCTCCGCATTTCGGATGTCCATCTGTCTGAATTTATCCGAACATGTCCAAGATTTTGACCTTCAACCATTGACTTACAATTATATGGACGTCGGATCCGCGCTAAAAAGTGTCCGAACTTATAGGGCGTTAAAATCGTATACAGAGCGTCATTCACGCTTTAGTCTTCGTTTGTTCGACTGAAAGCGAAGCAAGCAAAATTAGACAGTACTGCGATGACTTTACAATTTAAATTCAACATTTTAGCTTTTTCATATTCCTTTACACGTCACTACGTTTAAATAGTTTGACTTGGGACATTTTTTTCGTGGTTTTTGTATTAGACCCGTCGTCCATTTATTTGTAAGTCAATGCCTTCAACATAAAAAATAAAATAACCACGTCACAATTCTATAGTAAAATTCGATTACTACAAAGTCCATCTTTGCAGCGTCGAAGAGCGATTTTCAATTTTGTTACTAAGAAGTCCGGACTTACAAATGTTAGGCTTTTTGTCCGGATTATTAAAATTTCGGAATTGTAACCCTATTCGCATTAAATTTTGGCACTCGGGTACTTATTGCTCAGGTAATTCCCAAATCAAAATTTGAAATCTGCCTAATAAAATTCATACGAATTGCTTCCGTAGAGGTCGTCAAAAAAGCTACTTAATTCTTTTCACGAGTTATAAATACTAGCATAAAAGTTTCTTCTTAAAATTGTCAGTTCTACGACCTATGTACCCTGTCAACAGCCACTTTAACTTGCTAATTCTTTGAGCTATGTCGGTGATTTTCGTTCTTCTACGGATCTCATCATTTCTGGTACATATAAAAAAGTATTGATACATATGAAAACCATATTTGAGAGAACAAAAACTACCTCAATTAAATCTATATTTACTTTAAACACTATATCTCTTCAAACCAAGGGAGGCAAGCGCGAAAAAATGGCGTTACACAACAACCGTAAAAAAGTGTTGCTTTCCCAAAAAAAATAACACTTCAAACTGTTACCGGCGACAAAGTTAAATTGAGCGTTTCTATCAAATGAATGCGGGTAACAAAACGTGGAATTGTATGTAGCATTTGAGTGCCATTGGTAGATAGACAGTTAAAAATATATCCGCTTCCATAACAACAGCACTTACTAAAACTAATACCACCACCAGCACCACGCCAACCGTCTAATCTTTGCATACAATGAGCCAGACTTAGAACCGAGTTCTTAGTTTTTCGCGATTGTGACACACAGGAAATACAATTGTTTTTTTCGAATCTCAATGGCATGTATTCGTTTTTTCAAAAAAATAAAACGTTTCGGGACATTTACAGGTCTCATGTTCACGATTTATATCCGAAAATATACTTTTAGTTCATATGAAAAATTAACAGGCTTGTCAAATGAAAATCATGGATAGGTAGGCCTCTTACCACCAGGCGCACGACTTTTTCGTCCCGACGTTTAATATCATAACATACAGGTTGCTATTACGATATTTTAGAAACTTCATACGACGATAGAAATACTCTTTATTGCACACAAGAAATTACTACATAGACAAGCAAAAGACAAATGGTCGATGGTCAACATGCGGCCTTATTAGTAAAAAGCAATATAAATGTTTTCTTAAAAAAACAAAGAGTGCTATACTTGTATATGGTATCATTGCACACGAACGTAAATTACACCCACATAATTTAAAAAAAAATATAAATATAAAAGAAGTTTGATATATACAAAAAGGACACAACTGCCTCTGTAGCTGAACGGTTACGGTTTCGATTCCCGGGCCGGGGAGGAATACACACGTGCGTGCGTGCGTGCGTGCGCGTGCGCGTGTGCGTGTGTGTGTGTATCGCGATACAGGGTTTCCCTAATATGGGACTATGAGTTTGTGCGTTATTTATTAATTTATTTATACAATACTTATACAATAACTATGCAAGAAAGTAAAAGATGTTATGTGATCTATGCCTGAATTGCAAATGCAATAACAACACGGCAATCTTCAAATAAGTTGTCTCGAACCTATACATGGTACGTCCTATATATATATATATATATATATATATATATATACGGTTATATATATATATATATATATATGTGTGTGTGTGTGTGTGTGTGTATATAAGGTTCTTCAGATCCCTCACGGGAGGGATTTGAAGAACCTTGGGTACAGAAACGAAGACGACCGAGTTGACAGATCATATCGGCAAAGATCTTAGTAGCTGCCAAGTTTTTTAAAACGACACGTCCATTAGAACGAAGTGGAGGGAAAATACATACAAGAAAAGCAGATCCCACCATCAGATGGGAATAATAATGCTAAGGAGAAAGACAAAGAGTCATGTCCGTTTTGTGAGATGATAACCAATTATTTCAAGCAAATAAAGTTTCGTTTCACTAAATATTTAAGACACTATACTAAATTCTAAGAACGGTGAACAACAAATAAAACTGTCGAACTTCTTACACAAGTTTCACAACAGAGGATTTATTAGAAAAACGTTAAACTTTTAAGTGGCGCGAGCGGAAACGGTGAAATATGGTCGAACTAACGACTAACGATGAGTTTACTTCAGCGACATTATGTGTCCTGTTTGTCTGTCAGTCCGACTAGCGTTGCATGAACGTGACCGGCCTGAGATTAACTCCAACTACCCGCAAAACTGTCAAAGATTCCACTGCACTCAGATCACCGCTAAATGCATCTTATTACCTAGTCCCAAAGACTGTACTGAACGCACGAAATGTAAGTTCATGAACTAAAAACATGTGACGATCGTCACAGCAAGCGAGCGAAATTAGTTCTTATCAAGTCGAATCAAGGTTGAAACATGTAGCGGAACTTTATTGGGTCGAAGTACGTTGTCAAGATATACGAAAGCGGTCTAAAACGTCCGCATCTTTAGCCCGGACTCCAATTTGTCTCTAAGATTTATGTGTTCCATTATCGCAGTCACGCGAGAAACAATTGAAAATCAAACCTGAAACATTCCATAAAGTTCTAGAAGGTGCGAGTCGTAAATAGAAGTAATAACAGTATAATTCATTAACATATTAGTAGATGAAAAATGTCGTTAAGTGGTCGCTATAGAGATCATATTTGTATTTGGTTTTGGGGGTTTTATTTGTCTAAGCCGCGGTATCAAAACAAGCAAACGATTATTTTTTAATGGCGTATAAGGCCAAATAACTTCTCTTTATAACTAAACTTTTATATGGCCAGTACTATTTGAAAATCTGCGATTTAAACATTTCGAAAAATTATAGCACCGTATAAGTGCTATCGACAGGAACAAGGATTGGCTTTCTGTGCTACTTATTTATCTGTGTGGAGCGAGCGAGCAATTTCGCGAAAGCGTCACGTCTGCACTAACCGTCACCAGAATATATTGCTTGCTGTACTTGTTGCTGTTTCTTGCTTGCAGTCTGTGAAGAACACTATGCTGTGGTTATCTGAGAGTCATGTCCATCTAGCATGTAGAATTTTTATTGTAAAAATGTCACTGAAAAAGGCATCTCAACAACAAGCGGTATGGTAACCGTATTTATTGTTTACACGGTATGCATTAAACAAAGTATGTAAAATGTAAGGACGCACAGATTTTGTCAGTGACATTTTCTTGTAAGAAATATAATTAACTTCACAATTTACCGTATGGTTAACTAACATGGTCTGTTTTTGTCACATGATACTGTAGAATAGGCCTCCTGTGCGACAAATTGGGTTGATATAGATTTTTTAAATAATTATTAATACAAAGATCGAGCACATAGAAAACATTCCTACGGTCCAGTCGAATTCGAACCGACGACGTCTCCTAGCAAACCGTGCCAGACGGTATGCCAACTAAGCCACGGAAGCGGACCTCACGAATTTTTCTATGTACATGTTGACGGATCTTTATAGGTATTTGGTTTACAACGACGCTTTAGCCGTAGCGCCATCTATGAGAATATATTTTTTTATAATTACCAAGTGACAGGACGAATAAATTGTACGCCTGGTGGTAAGCGACACGCCTATCCTTAACAGTTGCAGTGCCAATTAGAGCTTTTAATCACAAAGATTTAGGGGCACTGCCACTGTGTCTGTCATCCTGAAACATTAAATTGACAAGTCTCGTATGCCTGTAATAGTCAAATGTCAGTCTCAAACAAGTCACATCAAATAGTTTTCCCTGCGATTTTTCCTTGTATTTATTTTCCTCACTGTTTGTCATATATTAGTCAAAAATTAATGAGACAAACAAAACTCTGAATCAGCATGGATAATTATCCGATGTATATCGCATAGGTAATTATCGAAGAAAATATATAAAATTGACAATTTCGAATCCCGGTTTAAATATCAACAGTACGTTAAGCCGAGGCCACATGCTTAGGGTAAACGAGGTGCCTACAAGTCCAGAAAGCTATCAAAGTGTAAGTCAGAATCAGGCGTCAATCGCCGACGTGTCTGGCTATCCGCGGTTATTATCAAAGTTCTCGTATCGTAACTTCGCACGAACGACTTATAAATCTTGGGAAATACTTAATAGAACAAAGAAAATTGCGTACATGTGGTAGTTAGGTACGGGTTGTAGGGTGCACGAAGGCTATTTTCAACAGAGATACGTGCAAAATATACGTTTTCTGATCATAGGTTATCTGTGAAGAACCTGCCGGCGTAGGTGCCTGTCTGTTTCTATTTATGTCACTAAACACAAGGTTTCTAAAGACGGTATGATTGCTTTTTATTATCCTGATTCTTTGGAACGGTTACACACTCCATGGTTGACTGGCCAGCGGCAGATGACAGCTTTAAGAACAGACATATCTGTCTACCTAATTTAGCTATCGGTACCTACCCTCATCTAAATTACTTGTGGCGTTACCATTGTCATTCACTTTTTTCCGACAAACACCCTCACTGTACCCACACGCACACAAGTTGTAACTTTAAACGTATAGATGGATTTATGTCCACTTGCGCTAAACTTACGTATGTCTTAAACCATAGGTTCCTGAACTTTATGGTTCACCGCCCACTTAGGAAATATGAAAAAAGTTCAACGCCCATCACCACAAAAAAATAATTGAAAACACGTATTTTTACAACAACTTAACACAAAAAATAATAAGGAAAAAGATTATAATGTATATTGTAGTGTTGTTTATACAAATAACTTAGGTTTTTTTTTAAAAAAATGCTGTAGCACTCGTTGGACAGCATCAACTGCGCCTACCGCCCTGTAAGGATCACTTTGGAAAACTACTTAAACCAATGCGTGCAATGCATAAGCCACTTTTAATAAAACAAAATTAGTTTTAAAAATAAATTAAAAAATTGTTTCATGATTCACAATTGAAATATGAAAATATAAATATTAATGTATCAGTTATTTAGGTTAATCTATTTAAATTTATTTTAATACAATTTTATTATTTAATCATTAATTCCAGTATCATAAATTCAAAACGTATCATTATTTTAGCAATTCAAAATTTTATTCAAGCTGACTAGCAGCCAACTTGCCAGGAATTTCCTGACTATGTTTTGAATGGTTGGTATTAGACACACCTATCCGTCTCTGGACAACCCGGCTTACGTTACATTGCACCTATGTTTATCAGTATTTATGTAGTTGTGTAATACTTACATTCATATTTAATTGTCGTAGTATGTTTACTTATATTGTATTCTAATTAATTGTTCTCAATTACCTATTACTATAATTTATTCGTATGTTGTTATACCACATCCGTGCATCATCGACCAAGGTTGCTGTGTGTGTGCACTGTGCCCCGCTTATGCTGAGGTGGTGACCTATTCGGCGGGGCACGCAGAGTAGCATAGAATGATTGGTTGTATTTTTGTTAAGCATAATTTTTTACTCTGTTTTTCTCTCTTCTTTTTTCTTAAGTCGTCGAAAAAATGATTTTTCTATTCTATTCTAATACATTGTATTAAGTGTCTTATTAATTTAAAGCATTGGTTTATGACGTACTTATGTTTGCAAAAGGGTATAAAACATCCAATGCTTGGAATACGGTGCTTAGTGATTACAATAATAAAAACAAAAATACTTCGACTTCAGTTTCGCGTGTGGATACAGTGATTGTGTTTGCCGACGGCAAGCGTCGACAGCAAAAGAAGAAGAAAGAGGGTATACATATATGTCTGTTCTTAAAGCTGTCATCTGCCGCTAGCCAGTCAACCCGTGACCATAGAGCGTGTTAACCGACATCAAATGACTGGACGAACAAGTCGTGCGCCTGATTGTAAGCTACACGCCTGTCCATAACAATTGCAGTGCCACTCACTGCTTTAAATCGCGTAGATCTGAGGGGCAGTGCCACTGCTCCAATAACCCTGATACATAAGTTGACAAGTCCCATGTGACTGTAATTCCACCAGCACTCTTACCATTCAAAACCGGAACGCAGTAATGCTAATACTACTGCTTGGCGGCAGAAATAGGTAAGGTGGCTGTATTTCCTTGGACGAACTGTCACAAGGAGCTCTACTTCTAATATAAGCCTTAAAATATAGTAGTTCCAGATTCAGAGGTAAGGGTTGCCAGGGCAATTACAAGCGGTGGGGACTTAAGATCCTAAGATGTCCCACGAGTCGCAAGTCGTTTGTGATATTAAGGATTCTCCCCTATCACCGGAAACGTATTTAGGCAGCGGTTATCACTTCCCATCGGGTGATCCCAATCAGGTGGTAAAAATAAAAAGATTTAATAAAGTTTGCTACCGTAGTATCAAAATGCAGTAAGAGATATGTTGTGGAAATGCATGTTTACCAACCTACAAATATCGGTTTCTGGAATCCTACTCTTGAAACACGAAATCCGAGATTTGATAGTTTCCATCGGGCTTGTTCCACAATTTCGAAAGGGTCCATCTTTTCGATGACTGATTTCGAGCGGGAAAGTGGAAAAACAAACGGACTTCGAGCTTCGAGAGTCTTCGGGAGAAGACTTTAAAACTAGCAAAAACAAATTACTGCTATTAGAATTATTCAACAATGCGGGTATGGTGACCACAACAGTTTTAAAGGAATAAGATACGAACAAACAAGGGCTCTACAGTACCATGTGAAGAATATGTGTGTGTGTGTGTGGTTCACTTGCTTTTATGAGAATGTATTGAAAGTCGATCAAAGGTAAAGAGAGATCAAAGTTAAAATAGTACTACAGGAACAAGAAAAAAATTCTTGCTTTCAACGGAAAAATGCTTATAAATTTTATTTCTTCAGCAAATTCTTACAAACATTTTCTTTGTCGTTGTATATTCAAGCTAAACTGTCATCCCTAAAGGAATAACTCGAGTTACGTATGTCAAGTGTTTCCGAATTTCAAACAAGAATTAGAAGTGGATATAGTTCCCCTATTTGCTAACTCATTTGGTTCCCGGAACAATACTCGGCTTTGCCACTTGGGTGTTAAATCTGCTAAGTTTTCGGCCTTTGTTCGATCCGCCGCTCCCTTTTATAGTGGCTAAATGAGAGCCTTTGAGAATTAGAGGATTTTGATTAAGTGTACACAAGTGTTGAATACACCAAGTAGGGGCTTCTGTTTGGTATTGGAGTATTAGAAGTTTCTCGTCTTGGTTTCAGCTTAAAAGCTAAAAATAACTTCGAAAAACTAAACAGCATCCGTTCAGTAGCTGGAAACTATCTCTAGGTACTGATTTGTATAAACGCATCATATCAACGAATCGAAAGCCAACAATACCGAGAGCTTTGAAGAGTTGTGTGAATTTTCTCCAATAAAAGCTTAGCTCGCGCGCTATTAATACTATTATTTCCAGAAATAATCGCAACTGCGCTACCTGGTCCGCAACCAGATACCTTCCTGAAACAGCACTTGAAGCACTAGGGTAATGAGATGCAAGATTGGCAAAGTCTACATCAGCTACCCCCTGCGTTTCTATTATGATTTTTTTTACAAATTCGTAAACTTCAGGTATATTTTTGACAATTGACACAGTGCTACTCCTTTCGATAAGTTTAACTGTATAATGAGAAACTTTATATAAATAACACATTTTATTCATTTACATAAACAAATATCTTGTTTGTTGGGGAATGTTTGGTAATTTAAACCTATTATATTATATATGTACATACACAGGTACTAATCCAAAATTTTGGTCTTGACCTGCCTAAATGGATCCCACGTACGTAGACCCCCCATAAAGTATCATGCACCCCTATTTTTTTCGATAACACACATCCCTTGTAGGTTAGAATGGAATCGATCGGATCGGACGGTCTTTGGAAATAATCGATCTAGATGAACTAGAGAATTCCCAGTAAGTATCATACTAACACTTAGACGAGAAAACCATTACTGCGTTCCGCTTTTGAAGGGTAAGGGTGTTGGTAAAATTACAGGCACATGAGACTTGTCAACTTATGCCTCAGGGTGACGGGCGCACAGTGCCCCTCAGATCTTTAAGCCTCTGAGTGGTACTGCAACTGTTTTGAACAGACGTGTCGCTTACCACCAGGCACACGACTTACCCGTCACTTGGTACTTTATCTTGCGACAAAAGTATGAATTAATGAATGAAATTATTTATTTAATTATTTACTTTATTGCACATTAAAATTGCTGCTTATGGTTGTTATGTGTTGTCATTGTATGACAACACATAACAGCAATGTACGTATCACAGGGTAAGCCAATATACAACAGGCGGCCTTATTGCTAAGTAACAATTTCTTCCAGACAGCCTTAGGATAGAAATTTAAAAGTTGGAAAGGGTTGCACCCCCAAAGAATATCTTGTAATGAAAGCGTTTTAAATAAATACACTACTCAACAATAAAATAAATACATAAATAATAATAATAAGTACATACACAATTAGAACGTATACATGAATATTGATATAAGGTTACTTATATACTTTTGTAGGACAATAAAATAAGAGAATAAATAAATTTTCGAAGGAAGATTATACCACTAAGCAAAAAGGAAGGAAAATTAACGGAATAGCGCGAAAAAACCAGAATTAGTAGTTAAAGAAATATTCCTTAAAACGTCGTTTGAAGGAATCAACAGAAGGGGATCGTCGAATTGTGTCAGGGAGAAAATTCCATAGCAGATATAGTAAATGAGTTGGAGTAAAAATCGGAAGCATGGTGTTTAGTATGAGTGTCTCAGAAGACCGAAGAGGATGGCAGAGCGTAAAAGAGTGAAAAGTAAAACGTTCGTTAAGGTAAAGAGGAGTAAAGGGATAGAATAAAGTAGAGTAAAGAAGGGAAAGTGTGTGAAGGTCGCTACGCCGGGGATGGGCAGCCATTTAAGTTGTGCGCGAAACTGGGAGACATGGTCAAACTTACTAAGTCCGGAGATAAATCTTACACACAGATTTTGGAGCCTCTTACACACATATTTTGGAGCCGAGTAGTATTCTCACACGAAAGTATACCTACATGTACGTCCAAAGTATTGCGCAAGTCGAGTGTTTGTGCTCATTGCATGAACGGGGACAATTAAGAACCCTTAGGCGCCGAGTGAGCGCAACAACTAGCCAGAATTATCTGCTTAAGGTTTTATACAACACCGCTTAGTTGACTAGAAGTGACCACGTCGTTACATTAAGATTTTTTTAACATCAACATACTTTTTGTGAACGTGCATAAACTTTAAAAATGTTATTACAAAGCATCTTGAAAGGGTAGGCTCAAGTTACAAATTTGAACATGTCCCAACCTTCATTCGTCTACTTTTAAACTAAATGCAACAGTAATCATATTTCAAGATAACGGTGATACGTAAAGTCAAAAGCACGATTTAACGTTTAAATCCAGTTTGCTGTTAACAGTACACACCTATTCAAAACTCAGAAAAAAATTGCAACCGTTCATGGAGCGTATAATATGTATGTATCATAGTATTCAATGTGTAGTGGTTCTATTCGAAACACTTCCATCAGAAGATATTCTTTGGCTGCCTCTTCCAACTCTTAGAGGGCTGATGAAGGTATTGGATGCAGGACGCCTACCGGACGATACTGTTTTGTATTGACATTTTAATATACAATAAAGAATATATCATTCTTTCAGTCAATATGTTGTTGGGCAAAATAAAAACGTATCTAGCACCTTTACATCAAGAAACTTTTAGATGTGTCGTAAGTGTCTTCCACGGGGGACTGCTATAAACATGTGCGGGTAAAGTTTAAACGTCAACAGTATACCCGAGTTATTACGGTCCCCTTGACCCGAGTAAAGACTACTTGATTTTTGTAATCAACAATAACGATCCTTCCAGGTATACTGTGTCTTTGAACACGGTCTTGAGAGTTTCGTAAAGTTAATGTCACATTCAGAATAAGTGCTTCAGTCTTTCTGTAGAAGTGATGCTGTTATCAACTGCGAAACTGAAATTCGAACAGTGGTTAAGTGAAATTATTCATTTTCGAATCACGATTCATCGAACAGACGTAGCATCGAATCGACGGTGTGTTATCTATATTATTCTCTCGTGCCGTGTTCTACATTCACTTACTTTGTAACTAGACTAATCTTTAAATAGTCTGACTCAGAGTATTTTGACTAAATGGCGACTGCAGAATAACAATTAGGCTAGCGCTACACTAGACGCAAGTTCCGTCGCGGAATTTAAGGTAAGTCCGTTACTAAACATTGCAGCCACATTCAATATTCCGTGACAGATTATCAGTCGATTGCCAACGCTTACGTTGCATTAAGTAACATACAAATGCGATGTTACCGATCTGTCGCTAAAGGAAGAACAGCGCATGGAGGGCGGAGCAGACGCTGAAGTCAAGCGGTTCGCTAACGGACAACCGATCTTCCGTAGTGTGCCCGATGACGATAAATTATAAGCAAAAAAACGGAATTAGCGTTCCGTTGAGCATCCTCCGCGACGAAATTTCCGCGTAACGTAGCGCCAGCCTTAGAGTATAAAAATTTTCGTTGCAGCTGGCTTGACTATAATTGTATTTAAAACAAAAACAATCTAAGTTAAATGTGTCAAATTGGAAATTTTATAACAAATTTTAATTACAAAAAGATTCGGAGTATTATTTGTACGTGTAATTAACATAAAAGGGACGAACAAGTCGTGCGCTTGGTGGTAAGCAATACGCCTATCCATAACAGTTGCAGTGCCACTCAGAGCTTTAAATCGCAAAGATCTGTCGGGTACTGCCACTGCGCCCGTCACCTTAAGACACAAGTTGACAAGTCCCATGTGCCTATAATTTCACCAGTTCTCTAATCTTCAACACCGGTATGCAATAACGAGCTCTATTGCTCCCAAATATTCACAGACCTTGAATTTACTACAATATCATTTCTAACTTAAGCAAACTCAAGGTGATGGTTTAAGGTAGCCTTCGGCCTAAAACTTTTTTACAGTCACGTGGTTATCGTTCCGTATCTGTATCTGTTTCTATTATCAAAAACGTACCCGTGAAAGTGGCCGAGTTCAGTACAACAAACAAGTGGGTCCGTCGGCTTTGCTGATAAATCTAAGTGGGTGCCAACTTCAATTAAAGGTCCTCGAAACCTAGTTAAAAACACATATTTATAACAACATTGACAATGTGTAAATGTACAGTATGAAATAAATCCTTTCGTACTCATGTTAAAAAAAGCCTTTCTCCATATATTATGTGAAAAAATATCACCAGAATATCTAAAGCAGCAACACAGAAATGGCTCAATGGTCCATTTCTGTCACTGACACTGGGTAGGTGAGCTCTATACCTACCAGAACAAAATAATTTGACCTTAGTAAAAGTCTTTTGGTTTTCGAGATATTGGCACTCTTTTATTTTTATGGAAAAACTACTTTTGTTAGGTTTTATGCTAATATTGCCAGAATTAGCTCCAGATGGTTGATATTTTTATTTTTCGGGTATTCTAAGTAAATTTTTTAAGTACTGTAACTAATAATTTTGTGAGAAATATCAAAAAATGTGAAAAAGTCATTAATTGCCAATATCTCCAAAATCAAAAGACTTTTAGCGAGGGCAAATTATTTTTTTCTGGTAGGTATAGAGCTCGCCTACCTAGTATAGCTCTATCATGGTATTTTTGGGGCACACCGCGTGTAGTCTTGAATAGAAAGCGGTACGACATTGTACAGACAGAAGCTCTAGATCTACGTTGCCCATATCTCGATAACCGAAAGACTTTTACCGAGGTCAAAATATTTTTTCTGGTTGCTACTTACAGTGTCGCTTTATCGTGGTATTTTTGGGACAGCCAGTATAGTCTAAAGCTCTAAGCTCTAGACCTACGTAATGTAATTTTAGATAGTGTTTAGCATAACCTGATACGATACAGAACGGAACATGACACGACATAACTTTGGCTTGTCGCGTTGTTTATATATGTTAAAAGGACATTGTGGACAAAATCAATATCAATCAGAGACCGTTTAGCATCAACGCCGCCTGTGTATGTATAATTGTGCTATGAAATTAGCATAACGCGGCAAGGCCTATTGCGCGGTATTTATGGTACGATGCCTCACATTTCTATGTAAATAGTTCATACCAACGTAGCCAATGATAGCTTGTGTGCGTTTAATAGTAAATTGATATAGTTCAGTAGAGCTCGTTGTGAAAGACTTAGTCGAGGGAAGTACCCTACCTTACCTATTTCTGCCGCCAGTAGTAACCTTAACTATTTCTGCCGCCAAGTAGTAATTTCAGCGTTAGTGTGTTCCGGTTAGGAAGAGTAAGAAGGGTGCTAGTGAAATTACAGGCGCATAGGACTTGTCAACTTATGCCTCTCCTCAGTACTTCGTGATTTAAAGCTCTGAGTGGCGGTACATCTGTTATGGTCAGGCGAGTAGCTCTCACCATCAGGCGCACGACTTGTTCATCCTGTCACTTGGTATCATAAAAAATAAAATAAAATTCATAGCATTAAAAACTCAGTAAAGGACAATATGATCCACATTGAGACCAAAACGAAAGAAACTGTTGACTTCGTCAGAAACATGAGTCTTCTTTATTATCTAGTTACAGCCGCATTAAACATTCACAACAGATTCCACGTTCCTTTTCCTCTTACACCACCATTATGGTTCATTAATCATTTAAAGGTAACGGTGCTCTAATTACGCAATCATTCTTAGTGGAATCGTATTTTACTGTCACCATCTACTTTTGTGGTACATTGTAAACGCCTAAACTGTACCACGCCACCGTTTGTAAAAGCTGTTAAATATCATAAATTTGTATCGCTAAATACCTTTTTTAAGAGACTTAAAAAAGGAGGAGGTTATACGTTCGGCTGTGCGAATGTTTCATGTATGCTTTCCGATTTCTCCGTCAGTTCTGGAGCGATTTTGAAAATTATTTTTTTGTTTGAAAGAGTATACTATATATAGTATAGTATAGTATATCCCTCTTATGATATGGGGTCCTTCAAACGAGGCGTGAAGAGGCATATTGTAGGCAGGCAGGGTGGAGGTGGCTAGTGCAGTGAGGGTTTCATCGCTGCACTAGGTTCCTTCGCGTTTGGATACCACTTTCCACTTAACATCAGGTGGAGTGGAGTCATTTGCCTGTCATGTATAAAAAAAAAAAAAAAAATACTCTCGAGGTGATCCCTGATGCTGTTCCGGGTTCTTTTCGGCTATCACAAATTAAAAAATTGTTTTCCACAAATAAAAGTCGACTTCTCACTTGACACAATACACGTAAAATCATCGTCACTATGACAACCAGAAAAAAAAATGAACAGAGGACTCTGTAATAGTCCCATTATCACCAAGAAGTCAGAATCTAATGAAGGGATCCCATGGCAATCGAAAAAAGCTGACAAGATTTCTGATCAAATTTTTTTTGTCTATGAAAAGTTACAATTATTACCAAATAAACATCAGGTAAGCAGAATTAGGCAAGGTGGCAGTCTTCCCTGCTGCTAACTGCTACAGCTTGTTACCGATACAACTAATTTTGCAAACTAACGTTTAAGATAATGTCCCGGAAGTGATGTCCTTACTTTACTGGAAATTCCCCAGTTCGAGGTCAGATAATTGCTATAAATGTGATTGATTGGCCTGACTTTTTTCAAATTAACTAACTTGTCTCAATGCGTGTTGGTGTTGAAGGTTGTTAAATATCTTCAAAGACAGCAACCCACAGCCTATTTTAAACATTAAATTGAATCAACTTGTAAAATTGAATCAAATAAATAAAAACTAAGATAAAATTAAAAATCCAGACTCAGTTTGTAATTTTTTTAATAACCGGTAACAAATCTAGATTTATGACATATACCGCATATATATATTTATTTATTTTTAATAATAATAATAGCTTTTATTACAAAACATGTTACATTTAGGTCTTATAGTAGTTGGTTAATATCAAACTTGTACCCTGTAAGGGCGCAGCAATGTCAATTTTTAACATACATTATCAATCATAATATTATTACAATGAAATTAAATAAATCTAAGCTAATAAATATATTAAGAAAGTGAATGATTTAATTTTAAAATGATTATTAAATTTAAAGTATTTTAAAAATAAATCAATTCATTTATGAATAATTAATCAATTATAAATTAATCATCAAATTATCTTAGTATTGTATAATAATAATAACATTTTAAATTTTTATTGAATTGATATTCAATTATTTTTTGTGAAATTACTTCACTAGTTTGTTATAATTATTACTACAAAGATCGAACACTCAGAAAAAAATCCTTCGATCCGGCCGGATTCGAACTGACGTCTTCTAGCTTACCGTGCCAGACGCTATACCAACTAAGCCACGGAACGACCCAGCGGACCTCACGAATTTTTCTATGTGCTAGTCGTGTCTTTGCATTTGGTTTTTTCAACGACTTTTTAGTCGTAGCGCCATCTATGAGAAATCTATTAAAGATTTATCACCCAGTTAGTACCTTTACAGTTACCAGGCCTGGCGAGAGATGTCGCTATTCGCTATAAAATTTTTATTGAATTGATATTCAATTATTTTTTGTGAAATTACTCCACTAGTTTGTTATAATTATTAATACAAAACAATAAATAATAACATTTGTCAAATAAATCTTCGTAATAATTGCGTTTATTTACTCCGTGATATTATTATTCTGCATTTATTTTATTAAATTACATTATTATAATATCATACTTATTGAATATCATGACGTTTCTACTATGATTATATTCACCATTTTTTGTGAAAATTGGCCATTAGTTTGAGCATATTAAACATAGTAAACTGCAATCTGTCACCTTTATATCTGACGCCATTTATACTGAACCAGAAATGCAACAGAATTATAAGTAGTTACTTTTTTACATTCAAAGTAAACTGCTGGTCTGATGGGTTGCAGACTATTTATCAAAAATGTAGTTTTATTTATTGTAGTATAATAAAAATATGGGTATGCTAGACATGGTAAGCAAGATGAGGGCTGGAATTGGTCATCATCCTTTAGCACAAAATCCATGCCTATACTATGCAAATTACCACGTGTTTTTATTTTAGTTAACGATATCTATACAATTTGCAGATACAAACTCTACTTAAGTTTTGGTTACAGTGCCCCTACCATCCTCTTCAAGTCCGCACAGGGACCTTATTCAGTCAGGTCGTAACCCCAGATCAGCCCGTATACTCATACTTCATCCGGTGCTCAAAAGGCTAGTTAGTGCCTAGAATGAGCGACTCCGGGTGTACGGTTGCAATTAGCAGGTACAGTGTAAGTTTTTTTAACTTTATTTAATAATTACAAAGATATTAAGATAGTTTTACTTTACACTCTTAAACCTAAACAAATTTGAATGTGTGTTGCATTTGCCCTGAGCGCGCATTCGGCTGTTCGATATCAATATTCTTACACATTGACTTACAAATAAATGGACGATGGGTCTAATACAAAAACCACGAAAAAAATGTCCCAAGTCAACCTATTTAAACGTGGTGACATGTAAAGGAATATGAAAAAGCTAAAACGTTGAATTGAAATTGTAATGTCATCGCAGTACTGTCTAATTTTGCTTGCTTCGCTGTCAGTCGAACAAACGAAGACTAAAGCGTGAATGACGCTCTGTATACGATTTTAACGCCCTATAAGTTCGGACACTTTTTAAGTAAGTCAACATTCTTACACTAACGTCACAGTAAAATGAAAATGTGAAAATGTTATTTATAACAAGAAAAATATAATTTTTTTTATGAAAAATAGTGACAGACATACCTAATATTAATACGAGGAATAAAATAAACCAACTGTACTTGACAGTTATATTTATAAACTCTAAAATTCTATAAGGGGAAATGTATACGCTTCTATAAGAAGATTCCGATTGATATTCAAAATTTGCCATTAACGAGGTTTAAAACTGTTGTGACACAAAAACTTTATAATAAAGGTCTATTATACAACTTCTGCATACTTTGATGACAAAAATCCGTGGTAAGTGTCCCGTTTAGCTCTTTCAGGTATTCTCGGTCTAAGATGTGTAAATTAAATAGTGTGATGATAAATTAAATTAAACGTATATTTACAACCCGTAGAGTTTCTTGCTCATTCTTCTCAGGGGAACCTGACTTACGAATGAGCAGTAGAGTTTAATCAGTATGACGATTTCGAATGTACTTTGCTTACCTATGAAATAAAGATTACTTGACTTTGACTAACATATAATGTGCAACTACTGCATATGGTTTATTTATAAGAAGAAAAAAAAATGAAACTAATAATATGTACACACGCCAGCACATCAAGCTACACATTGACGTATCTTGTTCCGTTGCAATGGAGGCGATTTTCGAACAAAAATGTGTAGTCTGATGTGCCGTTGTCCGTACCTTAAATATAATTATTATGTTATAACATAGATTATATTTTTTTTACATAAACACAGTACTAAGTTATGGATAAGAAAAAGTTTTCATGGTATATGATTTGCGTGTTAAGAAGTTGTAACTTATAAGCACGTTGTGTTAGGTCTTTGTTAGGTGGTTAGTGTTAACTATCCATGATCTGTAAGTAATTTTATTTTATTAGCGTATATTCGTGTATGTACTCACATTATTGTGCAATGAATGTGTGATATTATCACATATAAGTCGTCACTTTCTATTATAAGGATTTTGTGTAGTGAATTAAAGCAGTACGTATGATGGCCTTCATTTTACTTATTTATTAAATAACCTCATTACTAAAAAAACAGACCTCAAAAGTTATTCATCCCCTAGTTTGCCACGACGTGGAATATTTTCTTCTAATTTAAATTGAACCACTAATGCGGTACCCTCTTTCCAACAAAAAAAAATCATCAAAATGTGTTCACAAATACCGGAGTTATCGCGTAACATACACAAATATAACAAAAAAGAAACTTGCAGAAGAATTGCGAATCTCGTCCTTTTTTTGAATTCAGTTAAAAAATTGCAAAAAAGAATACTTATTAATTTAAAGATGGCGGCGCAACAAAAAACCTGGGTTAGGTTTATCCGCGCATCACAATTGATTGATGGGAGCTCGTAACGAAGCTGGTAAACCCTTTTGCTTTTATAACATGCTTTATTTTATAAGAAATGTTTCGATTCAAAAAGCTCTAACCACCATTGCTACAAAAAACACTCCTTTAGCAGTACGCCAATGAAAGACATTAAAGAATCTCTGTGTCTTAAAAACCAGTAGTCGAGATCAAAGATGCTTTTGATGTTTCATTGTATATCCAGTTCGACATGAAAATGACGACCAAGAGAACCGAAATGTCTTGGGACAAACAGCCTAAGGCGGGGTGGAAGAAGCCTTCACTTAGCATTGTTGTGTATACGTCACTTATGTGGATTGTCACTAGGTTTAGTAAATATTGTGCCTTTGACAAAGCCTCAGGCGTAAAAGCTAACATAACACGCGGCCAAGGTACAATTAGCCACTGAAACAGACAAATAAACCTTATACATTATGTATAAGGTTCTAAGTTATTAGCAGTTCTTTTGATAGGTTGTGCTGTATATGAAGTCCCCTTTGAAATTACGGAAATAAATATAATAATAATAGTAATGTGTACCCCATCAATTGCCTGGTTTCAAATAAGGATTTTTCTGAATTATAAGTGCAAGTTTTGCTTGTGGCACCCCTTAAGGTAGTGCCCAGGTGGAGCTCATGGCCGCTTGGCGCCGCTTGCTGAGACTTCTTTTTAATTTGTTATTTAAAGAAATACAACATTATCTAGTAGAAAGAAAAGTTTGTGTTGTATTCCTTATTTTAGTGCATCGCAAAGTCGTGCCACCTGGCTGCAACTATTTGCGGCAACACTTAGCGAGAGGTTGCTAATAAGCATTAATAAATGTAAGCAACAGAAAACAGTATTTTTAAAATAACTCAACGAACAAAATGAAATAATTTAAATTAAGAACGAATCAAAAGCAACGCTTCCATGTGTTATGCCCCATAAATTTGTCTTATTAGACTGGAATGTGTGACGTATTGGTGCTCTGTGAAGATAGAAAAGGCAGATGGGTTTAATAACTACCATTGGCGAGGCGTGTCCACGTAACACGATTCCCACCGGCTTGCCTAAAATTTTCCGCGTATTACCAAAAGATTACTAAACAGCGTGCATACCCCACCACTTAGAAAACATATTCAAAATATTCACTATTAAACGCGTATTAACTTTTCGCGATGCATATCGACCAATCAGCGCTAGGTAAGCCGGTGGATTTGCAAGTTCTATTTCATTCATGAAATCTACGCGCTTCCATCAAAACACACGCACACATTCGCAAAAATCCGCTACAAAACATCTAAAGAAATGGCGGCCGAGAAGCCGGAATTAATCGGTTTCTAGTCGAATGGTGTTCACGTAAATTTAAACCTTATTCCAACAAATTAATGTTCAATTTGTTTTTATATCAGAATCGTTGCCAGATGTAAAACTTTCTTAAAATAATATAACAAAATGATTATACTGGCAAATTAATACAAAATATGGTTAATTTCTATGTTGTAAATCCTAACGATAAATGGTATAACATATTTATCTATATCTACTTGGGTGTTTCTTTTTAGCAGGGTTATGTAAAGAATACACGCACAAGATCATGGTAATTTTTAGGTAATTAAAATAGCAACACTTAGCATCCATGAGTTTCTTTACTAACAAACTTTCGTATCGAAATGGGCTGCATAAAATGTAGTGAATTCTTTAAAAACTGTAGTTATTTTATGCGTAGAATAAGTTACCCTGTGAAATGAAGTGAGCTAGTATCTTGTCTGCCACTAAGTGTTGCATTTAAATGTCGGCAAGGCGCCTTTTGAATGGAAAAAGAAATTTTTGTTAGTGTTTTTTGTTTCGTCAAAAAGTTAAAGCTTCGGTTTTCGCCTCGCCACTGATACCTACCTACATTTTATTTTTATTTTTCTTCATATTGTTATTTTAAATAGCAAGAATTTAATTTATGATAACAATACTAATGTACCACGTTAGTGTAATTAATTACAAATATTTATTTTTTGTTTTTATTATATATAGTAAAGAAGACTATTGTAACTTTTATTTTCTTTGCTCAAGTGGTGCAATTAAAAAATTAAATAAATTAAAAAAATACACCGGTACGGTCAAACTAAAAAAGGTACAGCCTAGATTTAAATTTTTACTTTTTGTACCTATTTCTTAATAAACAAATAAAACTTAGAAATTATTGTCATAGACATATGCCACCACTGAATCGAATCATAGACCGTTCTCCCAATAGCCTACTACCTCTCCACTACTATGTTTTACTATGTCTAATTATTATTTCCGATTCAAATTACCGAATTTCGCTGATTGTCGCCAAATAGTCATCAACTTACCTGTAACAATAAAACACAAATTAGTATCATACTAAAAACATATTACACTGTAATTCACCAAGAAAATGCGGGAACAGCAAAAATTAAAAATTCTAGAAATACGTCTAGAATATTGTCCATAGCCTCGTTCAATTGAATACCACAATGTATTGTGTTTCTTGCACCACAAAGCTCCCTTTACTAGGTTACTAAAATTATACATAAATAGGCACATAAAATATTAAATAAAAATAACGAATTTCCTATTATAACATGCTACCGGTAATAAACCTAGGCGTTTAATAGGCACTAAATATTTCGCTCGAACTGATAACGCACGGCCACGGACGCCATAACGTAGCGATCAAATTTGAATAATCAGCCTTTAGTACATTCATTATTACTTTATAAATAACCAGTTTGTTCGCGTCCACGGTAAAATCGTACCCTACGCGGTAATATAAAATTAGGCCTATCCATACCTACCACGCACATACTTCGCAGAAAAACTTCAACTGCACCGCTATCTTTTGTTTTACTTATGTTGTTGCGTTCTCAAAAGAATATTTTGTAATTTAAAGGCAATTCGGTACCGAACACCGCCAATAGATACAACAACAAGAAGGCTCGGTATGAATGGACCTTAAAATATTTTGTTTTTTTTTATCAAAGTTTCACCGAAGAAAATTGGTCAAATATCGTGTGGTCAGACGAGTCAAACTTTGAGGTGAGTTAGAATATTTCACGTTCTAAAGATATTAAACAATATGATTTGAAAATAAAATTCAATGACAGAAATATTTTAGATTTCCGAATTTCTTTAAATTTCAGATTTTTGGTACACCTTTGAAGAATTTAGTCTAGCCTGTACAGTACTAGGTACCGACCGTAAAACTCGGCGGAGGCAGCATAATGGTCTGGGGTTTATTCTGATTCAGGAGTTGGCAAAATGTTTGTGTGTGATACCGCATGAACTCTTCTGAAAATGCGTTAACGTCCTGGAATCTGCGTTGCCGCCCTCATTTTCAACCCTTTTTGGCGATACAAATACGGACGGCGTTAAATTCCAGCAGGATAACGCGCCATGTCATAAATCTGCCTATACAATGACATGATTTCAAGAATTTGCTTCTGGAGCACGCCCAGTCTCCGGACCGAAACCCCAAAGAACATTTATGGGGTTTATTAAAGCACCACGTCAGGCGCCACTCAGCAAACACAAAGGAAGAACTAAAACGCCGTCTGCGCCAAGAATGGAACGCTATACATCCTGAAGTCTGTAAAAATTTTGTCCGCTCTCGACCAAAAAGAATTTCTGCCGTAATTAAGGCAAAGGGTGGACTTAGGAAATATTCATTTTTATTTAATAATTAGTAATAAATATTAGCATGAGTAAATTGTTTCAAATTATTTCATTTACATATTCCCCAAAAAACTGTAAGTTATCGTGGGTGCTCAATACTGTTGGCCAAGATTTCATGTCTCTCCTCGCGAGGTTACGCTACAGATTTTTTATTGATTAATATTTTGACAAACCTTTCATTCGTCTCTTCCATAATAATATATTTCTTCTATTCACGCATTTTCCAACGAGCACAAAATGCCGTTAAGATGAAGGTCTTTAAAGATCTAAGTATAGCACGAATAAAATTGCATTTAAAAGACCTAAAATAGAATTAAGTGCTACAATTTGTATGAAAAATAAATGTAGAAAATTCCTCTTTATTAAGTAGGATAGAACAGTGATGTACGTGGTAATTAATTACAAATTCTGTGCATTATAGAGTCAAGGTAACATGAGAGACTATAGGACGGTATTGAGTATTGCCACCAATTCTAATAGCAAACAATAACTTCTGCAATTACAATCTGAGAACAAAGTATGAGAAACACAATGGTAGTGTGCTAAAACAGATGACTATCAGAATTTACAGCAATTTCGACACTCTAATATGCACAAGCGGGTTTATCTGTATCTCCCCTTTTCGTGTGGCTATGAGTTAGAAATGTATTGAGACATTATTTTCATGATGAAAATAAATACTATTTGAAATTTACACGTCGAAGATTTACACGTTGATGATAGAATAGTATATCAGTTTATATCTTTATTCTTATCTTCTTACAGTTCATTTCTCAGATGTTAGTACTTTTATTACGTGGAAATTAGAGCTAAGTGAAAATTGATATTATTTAGTGGTATATATTTTGAAAGTAGATTTCGCCATAATAAAAAAAATTGTTCATAAATAAACGAAACATTGTCGCCCTATTCCCATGCTTACTTTTAATTTACTGCAGGTTTACACTGCGCCGCGATATTCTACCAAACTGGTAATACTAATTTTGTTTTCCCTCAGCCATCCTCAATGTTTGATCTTAATTTTTTAAATGAAATTTATTGCCAAATATTCACATTATTTATGGATTCGATTAAAATTTGTTTTATTTAGTAATGCTTTGTCTACTAAATAACGTAAATGACATATGGTACGACGTAGGGATGTAACAGAAGTTAGGATTATTTTATACCTGTATTACTTTATGCACATTTTGTCTTTCTTTTCTGTAGTTGATGACATACAAAATGACATACAACTCCATACAATCACTATGCAAGACGACTGTAAAGTATAACTTGAGGTGTGGCCCAGCATATTGATAATTAAGATTTAACATTACCGTGTGACATTTTAAGCCTAATAAGAAAATAATGGAAAACGTATAGAAGTAGTTATTACCTTTTTATTTCTAAAATATTACCGACTTCATGTCGAGCACACCATTACTTTAGCACTGTACAAGCAAATAGCTAAGCAAGTACTGCACTCTGGCACGTAATACACTAATTCATAATTTATCGGTCGAATCATCGCCCATACAATTCCCGCATTAACACACAGTAACAAAGGCCGGAGTTCGTGGCATCAGCTGGGCTGTTTGCACAGTTAGAGATTTATTCCGCGAGTTGTCATTTTATGCAGTTGGTTTTGAAGCACTCCACGGAAGCGACTGGATAGATTGTATTTATACAGTTAATTCACATTTCATTTATTTGTGAAAACACAGTGTATATGAAAACTGACTGATATTTACAAAATAAGTATAATTTCACTGTGTCCAGTCAAACATTAGGCAAACAAATGTTGAAGGTATATTATACATTTACTCACATGCACTTTAACAAACTAAACCACGTGTAACATGTTTTTTGACAATTAAATAAGTCGGTCAGTAATTTAAACGCGAAGATAGGTGATAAAATTCGGTTCGATATAACAAGCTAGCGGATTAATTTCACAAAAAATAAAATTGAATATTAATTCAATACAAATGTTACTTATTTCTGCCGTCAAGCAGTAATGTCAGCATTACTGTGTTCCGGTTTTGAAGGGTAAGGGTGCTGGTGAAATTACAGGCACATGGGACTTGTCCACTTATGTCTCAGGGTAACGGGCGCAGTGGCAGTGCCAATATCTTTGCGATTTCAAACTCTAAGTGGCAATGTAACTGTTATGGACAAGCGTGTCGCTTACCACCAAGCGCACGACTTGTTTGTCTCGTCATTTGGTTTTATAAAATAAGGTTAATCAAATATGTAAGTTTCGAGTAAATCAAAATAGACTCTTCACAAATGAACAATATTGGCAGTAACTTGGGGAATATGTTTGCCGTAATTCTACATTCGCTGTGATCAGTTGGGAATACTCCTGTGTGCATTACATTACACCGGGTGAGCGCAATCGAACTTCACGATATTGACCATTTTGCATTAGACTTTGGTAAGATCGGTTTTAAAAACAGAATTGTTGACGGGTCGTGTTTTTTAATCATTTTTTTTCGTTCTAATTATGTTATTCGGATTTTATTATACATAATATATTCTACGTGTTTTTACTTACGTAAGTGTCGGTAATATTTATTTATATCTGTTAAGTTTCTAATATTTGTGTCTTTTTCTGTCTTGCACACTGTTGCAAGCTTGTGACCTACGTCGTCACTGCCTTGGGTTGGCTTGAAGAAATCTCTATTAGAGATAAGGCCGTCTTTCTCTTCTATTCTATGATTCTCCTTTCGTGGCTGAAAGGCTACCATGCCGGACTGCCACGCAGAGATTCCGAGTTCGATTTCCAGGCCGGGAAAACTATTTCTATGGTCTACATTTATTTCTCTCGTGAGTTTCGGTGTAATTTGTGGTTGCAACTATGTGTGTGTCCAAGGCACCCGCGATACTGGAATTCCCTAGTGCGGGGCTATGAGTATGTGTGTTAAAAAAACTATGGTATTTTTTTTTCACTGCTGGGCATGGGTCTCCTCTTTCATATACATTACTTGTGAAAATTTTGTGAATTGGCGTGTGCGCAATTTTGTAGTAAATTCAAAACCAAACTGATTTTTTACACTGGTACCTGCCGATGTAGGTAGACAGACGGGCACTTGAGAATGTTAACAGTCACGGTCAGGGCATTACGGATAAGGGAACCACCATTAATTTGCTTTAAAGGCTCGTTTACAGTATGCTAAAACCTTAACTGGTAAATGGGTCATTCTATTGTCGAAATCACACTCATTGGGTCGTATTCCAGAACTCTACTCAATACTCAAGTCGGGACATGAGTATTGCAGTGAGCACTGACAATCATACTCAAATCCTTGCCATTAGGGTCGTATTTCCAGTGCTTCAAATCATACTCAAGTCTGCTCAAATCCTGACTTGAGCATTGAGTAGAGTTCTGGAATACGACCCATTAAGTTACATAATGTGAACGAAAACCCGATTTAACAAGAAAACACGGTACGGTCTTGCCATCTGTTACAAAAAACACGATACAAAAAGTGATTTTTAATAAGAAAGGGTACACGTGGAATCATCAGAAGTAGTGCAAGAAGTAATGCATGTTACTGGAATGTGTCCGGTACGAGCAACGGGGGACAGCGTTGTTGAATCACCTAAAGATTACAGAAGGAAAAAAACAATGGAATTTCATTAAGCTTCGATTATAGTAAATAATAATATTATATAATAAATAAATACAGAACCACTGTCGCCAAAACTCCAACATTTATAATTTGAAACATTGTAAAGTCTTGATAATGATTGGTCGTAGTTCCGAATTTAAAAAAATAACAAATTCTGGACAGTTAATATATTTTAAACTTTACCCAGTTGGCATAACGTTGAAAGTTCAATACCCATTATTGCATATTTCGGAGTTTTGACTTTATATTGAAATTTCACTAAATGTACTGCCATCTAGCGGTTAACAGCTAAACGACGACGATTCGAGATGTTCACATAGTTCTACACAAGGGAAGCGACCGTATTTGCAGTAGAATAAGCTTTATTTTCGTTTCTTGTAACAAAAAATGTTTACGATAAATAGAAAATTGAAAATTCATTAAAATTAAATAAAATAAGACTTAATGATAACACGAAACACCACTATAGATAATATTACAAGTGCGACTATAATTTTTGCGAAATAAGGCTTTTTTCTAAGATTTTCGAGGTTTTACGTGAGGTTATTGACACGACCATAAAGTACAAAGCCAAAAACCAAGTACTGAGCTCAAGTTTGCGGAAGTCCGCGAACTGTTGCCATACATGCCACGCATACTAAGCACTTCTACTGTATTCATTGTTCTATGCTGCACATTAACCGAACATACGTACGTGTTATAAATTGTATACTGGGTAGCCCCAATATGAAACAAGCAAGAACATTTTAATTTGTTCACATGTAAGCTATAGTTTAGGTTATGATGGAACCGATATTACGTTGTATAAAAATTCCTGAATATATAAAGATTTACAAAAAGTGTACACGTGCCCCATTTTCAAACAAGTACTTATATTCCCATACGAAGCCACTCAGATTGCATTAATTCATATTTTTGTACTCAAGACTTCTCAATCCAAATAACACGGTATCGTCTCGGAACGAACGAGGGACCCAGGCATCAATTCCGCTTCAACACACTTTGTAATATCATTCATTCACCCACTCGACATAGAGATGTAATCGAGAACGAGGATATCGTATTTTGAAATTATATGCCTACATCGAAATTCCTATCTAGGGGATTAAAAAATACGTCACTGCTAAGAATTCGTTGCTGTCGAATTGAGTTAAGGCGCCGAACAGAGATGGCTCGCAATTACTCCACCGACTGGAGACTAGCTCTGAAATTAGAACAGAGGTACCTAAATTGTCATTCCTTTCATCAAAATTAATGTGGTACTTTCAAAATAGTGACTATTCTTCCTGTCCTTATCCCACGCTAGGTGGGGTCGGCACATGTATTTTTCTTCCACTCTCCCCTATCAGCCGTCATTTTTATACTCACACCTTTCTTATCCATGTTATCTTATCCATCTTTCACACAATCCGTCCATCTTTTCTTTGGCCTTCCTTTTCCTTTATATCCTTCCACATTCAAACCTAGCACTCTTTTTGTCACACGACATTCTTCCCTCCGCACGACATGTCCATACCACGCTAACCTATTACTCTTCATCTTTTCCGTCACTGGCTCCACTTTCAAAGTTCCCTTGATGTACTCATTCCTTATCTTATCCTTTCTCGTCACTCCACACATCAATCTCAACATTCGCATTTCAGCTACATGCAGTTCGTTCATCCTGGCTTTTCATCGCCAAACATTCTGATCCATACAACATGACAGGTCTAATCACGGTCTTTTAAACTAGTGACTATTTTGTAATTATTTTATTGTAAGTTCATAAAACTATAGTCGCGCACTAGCGACTTATGCGAGAGCAACAAAAAGCGCGAGATACTGTTATTCTCGCATAGAAATCTCGCGATTTATGTCGCTTTCGCGCAAGTCGCGCTCAATCGTGCTAACCCTACTGAAGGACAATAAAGTGTTCATATATGCGCATACAAATTTACATTAGCTGTGCAGCGATTCGTTGTCAAACAAAATGTGCATTTGTGAAAGTCGAGAGTAATACTAAAATTGTTTGTTTTAATGAGAAGAGTGTCATAATAAGTTGTTAAAAAATAATTCTGTACAAAGCTTTATGCTACAGAAGTAATCCAAAAGAAGGAAAGAAATATAATTTGATCAATTAATTAATTCATTCGTTCAATCACTTAATCACTCACTCGGTCACCCAAATCCATTCACTCACTGAAATCCACTCGCGCACACACTCAAATCCGCTCGTTCGCTTACTGTCTCACTCACTTTCTTTCTTTGGAACTCATGCGAGTGGACGAAGGGAACGAGATTTGTCAGGAACGTAGCTAGTGAAGATTCATGGAATCTCAACCAACCTCAGCGGCAGGCAGGCGTGATAATATGTATAATATATATATTTTTATGATATCAAGCTATGAGACGAACAGATCGTGTCTCGCCTATCCATGACAGTTGTAGTGCCATTCAGAGCTTTAAAAAATTTGAGGGGCACTGTCATTACATCCGTCACCCTGAGACATAAGTTGACAAGTCACCAGCACCATTACTCTTCAAAACTAGAATGCAGTAATGCTCTCATTACTGCTTGACGACAAAAATAAGTAAGATGGCAAGGCACTCTAGTGCTACTAAAATCTTTGCATGTTTCTCTTTACATGACAGCAAAAAAAAACTAAAGAGTAAGAAACTTCTCTTTCGAAATAGAACATCGTTTCATCGTAACATCACCTCGATTCATTCGTCTCACCTCTATTTTACTGCTTCTGATAATATTGACCTCTTTTCTAATATGTGTTTTATTAATGGAGCAGGAAGGGTACTTAGACGAGAGTGTTCAGATCATTCGATCAGCGTTTTGTTTTTCACCTTCCTTCCCCTGTTATTGAGTTACGAGGGGGAAAGGTAAATTTAAAAATATGGAACGTGTTTTTTCGATGTGTTTTCTTTTGCTTTCAGTATACAGTTTTGAGCTCAAGTTCCTAATACGACATGTGAAATGTATATTTTACGTTTTGGGAAACTAGCTTTCAAAATACATAGGATTATTTGAAAAATTAACATAACATTATTTAAAGTTCTATGACTTTTAATAGTTCATCGGGTTTTACTTTAACGCAAAAATAAAAATATTTAAATAAATCATTCTAAACGGTAATAACTCTGAGCGGTAACAAAAGAAAGCACTTGCGTAAATATCGATGCAAAACGCAGGAGCGGCAGTGTGAGACGTCAGGAAGGACGCTTGCACGTTTGAACTTACTACCTTACTGTCAAATACAGATCTAAAACAATTTCATATACGACAACAAAAATTCAAAAGTTTATTTTCGGTAAATTTATCATGTTATATAAAAAGCTATCTGAACCGAAGTTGTTGTTTATGATGTTAGTAATCTAGTCCTGCGAGTTGTTAGTAATGTAGGCCATATAAATATTCCTCGAATTTATACATATAAATATTAATCGAACCTGGGACCTCTGCGTAGCAATCCGGCATGGTAACCATTCGGCCACGGAGGCAGTTTAACAAATAATCCTATATAGGGTGATAAGATGTACAAGTCGTGTCTCTTCACAGTAAAATGTGGTTTACTGATGGTTACTTTCAAAAATAAGACGTTTTCGCTCATAATTCATATTAAGGTATGTTTAAAAGATGTACAATTAACTGAAGGAAATATTATTTATCGCTCATTAAAATATACAATAGTACGACACTCCTGTGTTGCGGATATTCCAAAGATTCGCAGGAAGCGTTACGCTTCCACATTTATAATTATTTACAATAGCGTATAATTATTTACAATAAATTAACAAACGAAATTAAATTGTTGCAAGGACATACTTTTAAATTAAAATTGACAAAATGGCTTTTGACACATTGCTTCTATAGTAATAAAGAATACTTAGAATTTACAAATTCATTACATTAATTAGAAACTATAGAGACTAAATAAACATTGAATCCCATTAATATTTGCACATCTGCTTGCAGGTTGAATACAATGTACCTAATTTTACTTAAGACCTTTGTAATTACTGTATTCTATTCTATTCTATTCTATTCTATTCTATTCTATTCTATTCTATTATATGGCGAACGGCTATGGAGTGGAATTCCCTGCCTGCAGACTTGTTTCCTGAACGTTATAACTTGGACCTTTTCAAGGCGAGAGTAAATAGGCATTATTTAGGTGCACATGCTCTATCGTCGACCTCATCGTCACTTTCCGTCAGGTGCGATGGAGGTCAAATGCGCACTTACATTGTTTTAAAAAAATAAAAATAACTATAAATGTACTAAATTAAGCCATTAAACAATGTAGGCGGTCGCCATCGTGTATATTTGTTTGAAAACTATTCTGACTGTGACAACTGCGCTCCGATTGGCCAGCTCGAATTCGAAACAATTGACAGGTGTCGTCAATTGTTTCACTTCAAATCGACCAGTTTAACTTGAGTGTTGCTACATTGGACGAAAATTGGAAAATTACATATTTAATTACCGATGAAATATGATTCCGTTTGTTTTATTATTAGATGTTTTGCTGTTTTTCCCACACCACCGAATGGAACAGCCCCCATTGTTAGATATATTATCTTTATTACAGTAAATACAGAATATTTTTGGAATATACGGCGACGTACACACAGGTCAGTTGTTGGCGCTACACTATTTCAATTTTCTAATTTGTGATTTCAGCGCAAACGAGAATTGATATTAAAAAGTGCTATACCTTACTTTCTCAAAGTCGTATCTTACAAAGAGTGATTATTCAGGATATAGCAATTATAAAGGGTGGTAAATTGGATGCATTATTTTAAGAATAGGTAAAAGCCAGTGTATGAATATGAAGGATCAGCCTGCAAAATTTGCATATACAATCCATTTTTTGCATTTCAATAACTTTCTGCTTTAAGATACGAGTTTGAGAAAGTAAAGCGACGATAAGGGCCCATTTACTTGATGAGATGCCAGGTTGCATTTCGTCTCTATTTCTGGTTCTATACTCGATGGCGGACGCACAGCACTGTATAATAATCTTGATATTTTAACGATATGCGCTTTAACTTAGTAAGTTATGTTTGTTACCTTATACACGTTTCCATAAGTATATTATTATAAGTGTGACGTTCTCACAGACTTTTAAAACAAACAGCACGAAAATTTTAGAGTTTGGCGTACCGCCAACGTTCTTAGTGGTTCCTTCTATATGATATCACTTGTCCCGAGTATAAACAGGGTTTAACTGCGAACAGCGGACTTTTTGTTAACTCTTAACGTTATTAAGTTTTCTTAGAACTTTGTCTTGAAGAAAAGTGAGACTGTGGAACAGAAAATAAAATACAAATCTATGAAATGAAATTAATTAAAATAGAAGTTAGTGATGGTGACAGAGCACTAATGGTTATAACTTATAATGAACTCTTTGTATAACAACATAGAACATGAAATTCAGGGTTCTGCTACGTAAATAACATTTTTCCGTCGAAATTGAACAAGACCTCCATTATTGCTGAAGAGGACGATATTGTTCAGACTGAAATATCTACTAATTGATTTTATGAGTAAGAAGTACTTTTGGATGTACAGATTGCGTAATTGGAAGACGAAAAATCTTTTCAAGACTTATTTGTAGTCTACGAAAACTACACAAACAACTTTTACTTAGGGTCGTTATTTAAATTCTATAACGCTTTTATCTACTATAAAATGACTGCAAAGAATACACGAAATGTATGCTTGATATTAAGAACTTTATTCATGATACGATACATATTATACAGTAATTTTATGGAACAAATCTGCTTTGACTTTACTTTTGCTGTGGCCGCTCAAGGACAATATGTTTTTCTCTCTTTTTTGGTTCCGCTCATAGATCATAACCAATATTAAAACAAATTCTAGAAATAATTCTTCGGTTATTAAAAACAATAAAATTTTGAAAAACAAATCTCTGTCTGGATACGAACCAAAGAAAGTAGCTCCGGCATGGCAACACGCTGGATCGAGTCCTAAGATCGACGGAATTTCTTCTTGGTGTTATTCGATCTTTTTATCAATAATAATAACAAACAATAATGGAGTATTTCCACAAAAAACATATGAATATCATGTTCTTAGGTTTTCGCGATTGTTACACATAGGAAATGAAACTATTTTTCCGGATTTAAATCGCGTATATTTGTTTTTTCAAACAAACCGACGGTACCACCTCAGTCAACCGTGACCATGGGACCTGTAAAGGGCCCGAAACGTCGGTTTATTTGAAAAAACAAATATACGCGATTTAAATCCGGAAAAATAGTTTCATTTCCTATATGAATATCATGGTAATAAAACGTCGTGATATTTAATAAATCAATATTGAAATCTTTGCTTTCTACATTTTGGTATAGTACATATAATAACTGAGATTTTTCATTATTTTTCTTTTTTTTTTTTGACACCAAGTGACGGGACGAACTCCATAGCAGTTGCAGTACCACTCGAGAGTTTTAAATTGCTAAGGTCTGAAGGACACTGCTACCAGGCCTGTCACCCTGAGACATGCCTGTAATTTCACCAAAACCCTTACCGTTCAAAACCGGAACACAGTAATGCTTACACTACTGGTTGGCAGCAGAAATAGTAAGGTGGCTAAACTTTTCTGGACGAACTGGGTAATTTTCAGGTAAGTTTTTTGTACACATTTTTGGTGACAATTTCTTTTTATTCAAATATTTGTAGAATATCATCATGAAATTTTATGACTGTGGTAACCTGAAATATTCTTTAATATTTCACGATGATTCGAGTAATTCAATAATAAAATTTGTCACCAAAACTGAGTACATAAAACTTACCTGAAAATTTAACGAAATTGTGAAAGATCACAAGGTGCTATACTGCTGCTTAAATAAGTAGAAACACCTCCTAAAATTTTCTTGCTTTTATACACTATTGTAAACAAATTACTTGCAAAATCGAAAACTTTTGGAAACTAACAAAAAGGTTACACGACAGAGGAACACATAACATTTAAATGGGTTCACTAACGCCTAAAAAGGTCCTTTAATAGCAAACAGGGAGAGCCAGTGTGTGGATTTGCCTGCTCATTTGATCCCCGGGAAATATACGAGAACTTGAGCCTTTTCAAGGTGAGAGTGAATAAGCACTTTCTAAGTAATCATGTTCCCTACTCGACAAAATCGTCACCTACTATGAGGTGAGATTGTGGGTTCAACGCTTACCTACATATTATTAAAAAAATTCTTTGGGAAACACACGTGTTTGCCGTAATGCCAGAGCGGATGATCATGTACATATATTATGTACTGGCGTAAAAGAAAAATCTTAAAGGGTTACTCGTTATAAATAAAGATTTGTCTACATATATGATTTAGGTAGAATGTGTATTTTAAATATGATGATTTTTACCATGGATTCTTGTCATCCAAGTACGCAGAAGCTGTAATAATAAACCTTTAGTGTTCAGTTTTTGTTTCACTTGTCAGGATTCTATATTTTTCTATTGGTTTAGATATTATTTCGATATAAAAAATGTCAACACAGGTATCGTGTTATTTTCCCGCGACTTATATCCCTACTAAAATATAAGAGTGGTGCTGATCGGTTGATCTTGTCAGTTTTTGGAGGACGCTTGGTAGACTACATTTTAACTGAGTGTAACTAGTGGTGATCATTGTGGTGATAAATAAATGTACGTCATCCTGTTAATAAATTAGAGTTGATTTTCATTTCAAACTGTAGTGTTAAACGTCGTAAATGGCAAATTTTGAATATGAACAGGAATCTTATTATAGAAGCGTATACTTTGCCCCATAATTGAATTTGTGACTTTGTGAAGACGGCTGTCAACAGCCAGTTTATTTCTATTTCTCGTATTAATGTTATGTTTATCACAATTTTTCATTAAAGTAATATTTTTATATTAAATTAAATTTTCATGAAATTACTGTATCGGCATAGTTCACTCACCGATCTACCACTTCCTAGAACGTGCAATAGGAGTACCGTTTCCTGAATTTACGGGATGCAGGTTTTCAAAGTATTTTCGGAACCGGGCATTACAAGCATTCTTTAGTTTAACCGTTCTGCACATTCTGTAAACTTCGTTTATTTATTTGTTTATTTTCAACTGTTTTAAATTGAGATAAAGCTACATCTCACTCAGCACAATATTTCAGTTAGACCAAAGGTTCCCAAACTTTTTTGTTCCATAAACCACGGGCCATTTTTTCTGTTTTATGTAGACCTACAGAATCTTTCAAAGACTGTTCTAAATAACAGTAGCGCTGAAAGAGTTCGTCCAGGGAAAATGTAATGTTAAAATTACTGTGTTCCGGTTTCGAAGGGTAAGGGTGCTGGTGAAATCACAGGCACATGGGACTTATTAACTTATATCTCAGGGTGTCGGGCGCAATGGCAGTGTTCCTCAGATCTTTGCAATTTAAAGCTCTGAATGGCACTGCAACTGTCATGGACAAGCGTATAGTTTACCATCAGGCGCACGACTTGTTCGTCCGGTCACTTGATATTATAAAAAAAGATCTCCTGCCTTTCTAATATTAATTTTTTTGCAAATTCATCAACTTCAGTGCTAGTGAGAAACTTTGTAATAAAACCATTGACTTACAATTATATGGACGTCGGGTCCGCGCTAAAAAGTGTCCGCACTTGCAAGGCGCTAAAATCGTATACAGAGCGCGACACTCCGCTTTAATCTTCATTTGTTCTACGGACAGCGCGATACTGCGATGACATAACAATTTAAATTTCGAATAGGTTGACTTGGGACATTTTTTTCGTGGTTTTGTATTAGACCCGTCGTCCATTTATTTGTAAGTCAATGAATAAAACTGACGTTAAATTTTATACATTTATCTAACCGAATATATTATTTGTTGGGAAATGTATTAATAATTTCTATGTCTATTATAAGAAAAGTATTATGTACTAATCTAAGTAACGTGGACTAATCCATTTGTGGAAAGCGAGCATTTTGGTCATAACCTGCCTAAACCGATTCCACTCTTGTCGGCCCCCATTAGCGTCTCATGCACCCTCAATTTTTTCTCGCTGGCATGAGCCCCTTTGTAAGAATGATATTTAGGGTCGCTACAGACCACTTTAGGAACTATCGAGCCAGAGAGTTCTAAGTCTAAAACGAGAAGAGTTATTTCCATCCCCACGTCCAGCGATCTCGATTTAAAACTTAAAGCTTCTGTGAAGACGGATCTTCCGATTTCAGTAGGACGGTTAGTTGACCTCTTTCGTAGTTTGTTTTAAGAACAGCGAAAGCGTTAGTTTGTAATTGGATAGCATTTTAACAATGTAAAAAAAAATATTTATCGCATTAAAAATGTTTTTACTAATAAACCTCAAATTGCAGCCAGCATGTGCTATGTTCAGCAGTGGACGTTTGTCGGCTGAAATGATGATTATGGTGAATAAACCCCAAACGTAAAACGATATGATTAGGTTTTAAATTTCAAACCGAAAACAAAATAGGCCTCAAAATAATACAAATATTTTACCAACCTTCGTCATAAGGTTTTGGAACCCACAATAGTGTTAAAAATATCACCTTACCAGTGTTCCAATTGTTTTGACCCTCGTCATTAAAAGTGTCTAATTTCAATGGCTCTATTTTAGGTTGGAGTAATAAACGGCCTTTCTATATAAATTCAATCACTAGAGCAGAAGTGGTAACTATTTTGTTTGAAAATTATTCCGTCTCCGAGCTGCCCACTCGTTGCTAATTCGAGTGATGCGAATTCTCAGAAATACGAAGTTTTCATTTGTTGGATATTTACATGAGTAGTTTTTTAAAAATCAAAGCCACATTCATAAAAGATAAATTATATTTTAGATTTAATGATATTACTAATCCACTGTATGCAGTATTTTATTAGCTATCTAAAAACAAATTAAAAAAACGTTATTATCCAGCTGCAGAATGGTAAGTAACACATTTCAGCGTTTCAGTTTAGAAGCAATAGAGCTCCTTGTGCAAGAGTTCGTCCAGAGAATGACTGCCACCTTACCTATTTCTGCCGCCAAGCAGTAACATGAGCATTATCGTGTTCCGGTTTTAAAGGGTAAAGGCGCTGGTGAAATTACAGGTACATGGGACTCAACTAAGGTTGATGGGCGCAGTGGCAGTGTTTCTCAAAACTTTGCGATTTAAAGCACTGCAACTGTTACGGACAGGCGTACGTGTCGCTTACCATCAGGCGCACGACTTACCCGTCCCGTCGCTTGGTATAATAAAAAAAAAAAATTTGGGCAAAAAATTTTGGCAACTGTTTTTTTAATTTCAAGAAAAATACAGCAGGTAACTAACGTTACCATTCTATATGTTGGCCACATTGTTTTTTTTTTTTTTCAAGAATTGGAATAGAACTTATTGGCACGCCCTGTATATGTTGTGCGTAGTGTTATAGCGTAATTTACGCCAACATAAATAATGAAAACATGTCAAATTTTAAGTAAGAAATACTTATAAAGCAGTTCGAACGTCGGCTGTTAGCGCTGCTATTTAAAGAACTGAAAATGCTCCATAAAGAGGCATTTTTTTAAATCCAAACCTAATAACTCATTCTCGGCTAAATTTGAAAACCTCTGAATTTCTTTTCTAGACGAAATCCCTTTTTTATTAGTCGATATGGGGTAATTATATTTTAAAATGTAATTTGTACACCTCTTATAAAATTAAGGTGTAATCATAGATTGTCATACTTATAATAACTAATATTTATGTGGTCTGTGCTTATAATTATTTCTAGTAATTCTGTTTTTGTGCCACTCTAGTCATGTCAATAAAGTTTTTATTTTTGAACATGTCACTGGACCCAAACAAAGGGAGTTGCTAAGTTTCACGGGTATGATGTTCAAACATCACGGGTATGGTGTTACAGATAGTAAAGAACCAAGTCATGGACGTCAAACAATTCACCACCTAATGCCAAAATTACACATAGGGTGTAGGTGTGCGATAAAAATTGAATATTCCACAAATCGGGGGAGTGACGACGCATTAGCTGGCCGGGATAATCCGGCACGGGCCGGATTTGGGCGGTTGTCCGGAAAATTGCGCCGGATGATCGATGGCCGGACAGATGTCGCACCGCCGATTACATGCCCGTGAGCTCGACGTACTTTAGGTGTGAAGGTTTGTGTGCAAAAGTGATGTTTGAACCATTGTTATATGTTTGGATTTCACCCAGTGATTTCTATTTGCAAAAAGGATATCTTCTACACAATTTTTTTTCTTTAACTGGATTTTCATGTAGAAGTCTTAAATAGCTAGTAAGAGATAAATACAAGAGATGTCGGGTAGCGTCTGAATTAGATTACAGCTTCACAGTGATATCCAACCCGCCAAATTATGCCATGACAAGAAAAAAGATTGCTTTTTTTTTCATTATTAAAGCACTTTTTATTTATTATTTTGTGATAGCGAAAATTCGTTCCACTTTTATTATCACAACGACAGTAGCATGATAAAATGTTGATACAAACTTCAATTAACTTTCCAATTTTCGTCGAGAGCGTCGCGTTTACGCAAAAAATAAACGTGGTTACTCCGAAAAACTTCTTTGCAGTTCACATTTACCGGATAATCTGTTTTTCAATTATATTTATGAAATTGACAAGTATGTTTCCGGACAATATAATATACATAAGGAAACTATACAAATAGAAATGCAGCGGCGATCGCTAGCTTCTATAATACAAGTTTCAGCATAGGAGGTAATTTGTTAACATTTCTGGACGTCTACTGTATTATTTATTTTTCCGTAATGGCGGCCACTAGGATTGGGCCAGTATACGTTTCGGTGAATGTTAACGGTTAAATTAAAAAAAAAAAAGATTAATTCCGATCAAGAACGTCAACGATTAAGCAGTAGCTAGGTATTTATTTTTGGAAGAACTTCCTCGGGGATTGTACGACCAATATCACTATGTGAGATTATAAAAAAATTCACGTTGACTGACGTGCACTATGACATTTTATATTTTTACTTCGCATGCATACTATTTTTAACGAATCTTTCACTCAAGTTACAAAAACAAATAACGCACGTGTAATTTTAAGTAAAATTGCAGTATAATGAAGTAGGTACACAATGAGATAAAGGTAAAATTAAATTATCGTAACTATGTGATGCGTAAATCGTAATGTTTATCCATAGAGAATTACAACATAGAATTGTTATTATTTAATCGACTATTCTGTATTTTTTTTTAATGATGCCAATTCATAGGACGAATCAGTGGTGGGTCGTTGGTAAGCGAGAAGATTGTCCATAGCATTTGTGCCAATGCCACTCAGAGCTTTAAATCGCAAAGATCTGAGTGGCACTGCCACTGCGCCGGCCACCCGGAGACATAAATTGACAAGTCATGGGACTTGTTTCTTCTAAAAAATACAAATATAATCTTTTTCACATAACATGGTTACGGCGATTTCAAGTTTCTTGAGATGTAGTAATGTAACATCGAACGAAAAAAGGCGATTAAATATCTCATCATGGTCATTTGTAAAGAAGACAAAATCGATTCAAAGACAATAATTTAAGAAGAGGGAGAAAAAAATTAATACAACTTCATTTACCAAAAAGTACAACAGAACCAATCAAAAAGTCAACAAAAACAAAAGCAAATTGTAAACAACAAAACATGAAGTCAACGACAGTGAAACGAAAACTGAACAATTATTCCTAAAACGACCCACATACAAGGCTTGCGGTGTCATAATGACATGTAATACACGATTTGATTTTGATATATACTAGCAGTAGAGGTCTTGTGAAAGAGTTCGTCCAGGAACTGCCACATTACCTACTTGCTAGTGAAATTACAGGCACATGGGACTTGTCACTTTTATGTCTCAAGGTGACGGAAGCAGTGGTAATGCGCCATAGATCTTTGGGATTCAAAGCTTTCAGTACCATTGCAATCATCAATTATAATAAAAAAGTATGACTTTTGAATTAGACAGGTAAGTCTACAAGTCTACTGTACCCAAATCAAACGAAAATGCGATCAAAGAAAACGAAAGACGTGTGCCATTTCTTTAATGATACCACGAACAAGTCGTGCGCCTAGTGGTAAGCGCCACGCCTTATGCAGTTCCAGTGCTACTCAGAGCTTTAAATCTCAAAGACCTGAGGGGTACTGCCACTGTGTCTGTCGCCCTGAGACTTAAGTTGACAAGTCCGATGTGCCTGTAATTTCACTAGCACCTTTATCCTTCAAAACTGGAACGCAGTAACGTGAGCATTATGTGGCGGCAGAAATAGGTAAGGTGTCAGTACTTCCCTGGACGTACTCTTTCACAAGGAGCAGAGAAGTAGACATTCATACTCTGTTGCTACGAATGAGAGGCAGGTGTGATGGCAAGCGTACGTATGTAGAATATTATTCTAAAAGTGAAATGGAACACGTACGAAATAACTTCGGTATTTGTCCGTCCCAACGTCATAAGCATTTTTTCGATAGTTTGATAAAATATTCCCAAAGAGAGATTTTATAGATTTGTAGGTTTCTATACATTCTCCGTTCTTCATAAAAACAAATCGACAAACCAACGCAGTTACGTCATCTATGATTCTCTGTAAACGAGGCGCACGTGATAGATAGGCCTCGTAATTTGTTTGACGAGTAAATTGAAGACAAAACCTGCGAAGAAGGGGGCTATAGACAAGGGTAGGGGTAGGGGGTACTGATGAACGAGGTGTGTCAACTCCATCTGCTACTTGATCTGATGAAAGACTTCCCGAATACTTTTTTCGGAAGTTTTAATTAAATTTATATTTACATTTGATAATAAACCGTAGAAACATTTCTGAGTAACATTTAAAAAGGTTTTTATTGTTTTGTTTTTAGATATTCGTCTGCATAATATGTTTTAGGAGATCATTTTGTAGTAGTATAGTAGAAGTAGTAGGCCTTGAGTCTCACTTAGAAATATAAAACGAGTCAAAATCTGTGTACATCGAATTGTTGGGTTTTCGGTAATTGCTACCTCCGACTTATCCGAATTGCATATATTTTGACGTCGTCTGTAGTCTAGTGGCTTGCACACCGGTTTTTATTTTCTCAGGTCTCGGGTTTGATCCCCGACAGGATCAATGTAGAAAAACTAAGTTTTCTATATATCGTCGGTTAAAAGGTAAAACTCATTAAGTTACATTTTGTTCAAAAACTAGATTTTTTCAATTTTGCTTTATTGGGAAGAACATCTATGACAAGAAAAATTCAGTAAGTCTGTGGTGTCCTTCATGTTTTAATACATACCAGTCCTTTAGTGATTTTTCATAATGAAAAAATACAAAATCTTAATTATCTCCCTTTGGCCAATTAGGCTATTAGTGAGTTTTACCTTTTAACCGACGATATAGTCTCGGGATTGGGTGTTTGTGGTAACGTCGTTGTATTCGATTTCTATGACACAAGGTACTTTAGTACTTACTTTGGGACCAGAGCGACGTATGTGATGTTGTCTAATATTTGTTTCTCAAACATGCTCGGAAATATTTGCATTACTTTCAAAAAACGAACACGGAAAGTTTGTCATTTATGGGCCGTGCGATTTCTTCCCGGCAAAGGCCTGCAAATGAAGTATAAAAATCGATCACTGTCCACGCTGTTTGAGAAAAATACCATACATGCCTAGGCGGGAACGGGGATTGTTTGGCTCGTATTAATACAAGGCGTCTCTGACGCTCCTCCTTGTAACTCATATATAAATATATACTGGCTGGAGCAATCCCAATCTTACTTCCTGGCCTCTGCAATAATTTATTTAATATAATTGTACATAGCACTCAGATTTGCAGTACAGTTCGCGATAACTTTTAACGTAAAATTGAAAAACTCAAGTTACATAGTTTCGGAACAAAGCAAAAGAGTAAGAAACTTGAACAAATATTCAACTCCGCGCACCGACATCAGTTCTCTGCAAATTTGCCGACGACTTCAATTGTCTGACCGTCTACATTATTTTCAACTTAATTGTCACGTCTTTCAGAATATTACAAAGTAACTACGAGCAGCTGAAGAAACTTTCCTGATAACATGTGGTTTTTGAGACATTTATTCTCACTAAGAATTATAAATAACTCACTCACATGAGAACACAGAGAGACATATTATTACATTTTTTTTTTCTTTAGAAAGCGTACAAGGAGGATAGTTCAACTATAAAATAATAAAGTTTTACCCGCATTCTAATATAATAACAGACAACACGATCTCAGGTGCTAACTATAAGCGCAACCATGGATGCACTAATAGATTACGCCCACTGCTTATACTAGATGTGGCTCAGTATATTAATTAAAAGTTTATTTCTTTTTAGACTTTCACAAAGACAACATATAATAAAAAATCTATATCATTACAGGCGGTATGTTTACTTTTCTTTTATTAGTGCTAGTAATTTATTTATTTATTTTTAGGTTTATTTTATTTTATTTTATTCATATTTTAATAAATAATTTTTTTTAATGTATTCTTCGTTCCCCATATATTTGCTACCCTTAAATATATGTCATTGTATCACTCAATATTTGTAGTTATGTAATATTTCAGAAATTTTTTAAATGTTATTACAGATTGTGTTTCTTTAATATCTTTGGGAAGTTTATTATATATTTGCGCTATATAACATAATAAGTAAAGAACTGAAATATTAGATTCAAATAAATAACCCATAACACCAAAGATAAATGGATCGAATTCGTAATGAAGTCGTGTCAGAAAACTAAAGTAACCGACACATCAACCCATTTGAACGCGCCACTGCTGGACATGGGTCTCCTCTTAGGCAAGGAATTCCCGTACAAGGACCCAACTCGTGTTGGGGACTTCACACATTTTTCGAGGGTGAGAACCATCTGTTCTTTCACCGAAATATAAATCCCGAAAAATCAGAGTAACTCGTGTTATTTACAAAATCTACACCGCAAGAACCAGCGTTACAGATTACTTAATAGTTACTATGTAACAGATACATGACTCTCATACAAAATTGAAAATACCTAGGCTACAATAGCGTACTGAATCTGAATAATGACACCAGGCGCTTACCAGGAGGAAAAGGAACCTAAGCACGCGCTCAGAAAGGTGAAAATAACGTTGCCCGCAGTGTGCAGTCGTGCGGAGCCAAATGTTCATAAATTAAAGACTTGTATAAGCGTTTATCGTGTAACTTTGAGCAAGAGACGGCGCTCTGCCAGCGTACTTAGTTCTTGATAAGTATATAGTTGCAAAAACTAGGTATATCTGAATTATATTCTATTCAGACCAATTTTAGAATGCAAATTAATTAAGAGATAATGCGTCAATATCAACTATTCATATTGATAGTAGCTCGAATATTGCCCGATATTCGAACAGCGTTTGTCTGAAACGGAATATCAGCTACGGTACGGGCAAATTATAATTTTAAATCAGGTACTTGTCAGTCCTCTCGCGTCTCGTATGCACTCCATGTGAGTTCCAGAGAGAATTTTCAGCCGAAATCAACGAAATATTTGCCAACTAATTTGGAAGAGTTCGATATTCAGACTTATTTTCAGAATGAATTACAACATACATAGATGATGGTTACGCAAGTCGAAGTTGCGAACAAAAACATGTTGTTTGAGGCACATTTCTATGAAAGCCTGTAAATCTACATCCACGAAGATAAGTATTTTTGTAGTGGCGCCAAAAATTTACAGTAATTTACCGAAAGCACTAGAGTCCGAGAAACGGATTATGCTATTGAAAAAACAATTTAACAAATCATTGAACTTTTTATATAAAAAACCCAAAAGTTCGTGAAATTACATCTATTCGCCAAGTTTTATAGAAATCGGTTACCGGAAAGTACGCGTAACTGGATGCATCCCCTAGTTTGCCACACTTAGAGGTGGAATATTTCTTGAAATTTAAATAGGACCAATACTCAGGTACCCTCTTTCCAACAAAAAAGAATCATCAAAATCGGTTCACAAATGTAGTTCCGGAGTAATCGCGTGACATGCACAAAAAAAAAAAAAAAACCCATTGAAAACCTCCCCCTTTTTTGAAGTCGGTTGAAAATTTACTATACAGTGTCCGAACTTTTAACACAAATCCCTAAATTCATTGTCTAATTTTTGACATTTGTTTACTGATGTTTAAGTTGCTGACATACTTATTAAATACATGTGTGCACGGCCCTCGTAATATAATTGAAAATGAAACATGTTACACCTGGCTTAGTCTGTCGAAAGTCGAAACGTATGTAAGTGAATGTATACACCCTCAATATTTGTAAACCTAATATTTAGCCGGATACAGTGAAACTATTTATAGTTATTTTGTAAACCTGTGTTTCAAAAATAAATGTATTATTATTATTATTATTACAGTTGTTTTAAAACCCCGCACCAGGAAACCCGGTAACCGTTCGGCCACCGAGGCAGTGTACGTAATGTAGTTGAAGTAGCTTAGAAAATTTATTTACTTCTTGCAATTCGCATGTATATATCCTTAGTTATTCTATGTACAGTAAACAACACATCAAGCTATAAAATTTTGTTCGAATATGGCCTCCAGTGCAACGAAACAAAATTCGTAAATGTGTACCTTGAGCTACTGCCGTCGGTACATCAAATATATGAAACCCTTCATCATCAGGGCACTGGACGTGCACTGGGGTTCCCCTATGTTGTGGATATTCCCAGGATTCGCCCGAAGCGTTTCGCTTCCACATTTATATGGCGAGCGACTAGGGATTGTAATTCCCTGCCTGCGGACTTGTTCCCCGAACGCTATAACTTGGACATTTTCAAGGCGAGAGTGAATAGACATTATTTCGGTGTGCATGCTCCATCGTCGACCTCATCGTCATTTTCCATCAGGTAAGATGGAGGTCAATGCGCACTTATTTTATATTAAAAAAACCAGGTCGAAGTTTTAATCTAATGCTAATATTTAATCTAATTATTTACCTATTAATTTTATGACAGAATTAATCACTAGAATGTTCTATCAAAGAGCAAAAACATTTATTTTGGAGAAATTGCTTTAAAACTTTATTAAATTTGTTATCACATTGTTCATTTTTAATTGTAAAATTTTAATTTTGATCCAGTCAATTAAAGCTAAATTATTTTATAATCTTATCTCAAAGCGTCATGTTTGGTCTTTTTGTAAAATTACTAATAATAATTCAACTTAGTATAAAATTGAGTATATTTTAATAAATATAAATGCATGTTAAGGTTACAAGTTTTTTAAAATGTGATTGGTAACTTCCTGGACTTTTGATAGTGGCAAGTATACGCACACACTTTTTTTAAACAAGTAGCGCGCCTGGTGGTGCGAAACAGCGGTGGCAACCGTTAGTCGCGCAGAGCGCGATGGGAAGTCAGCATGCCTACTGCTCCAGTACCTATCTGGAAAATAGGGAGGTGCTGTACGTGCACACGGGACGGCTAACCTAAGGCACTAGCCTTACGATGAACTGGATGAAATCCGTGCAAACTGGCTGATCTGGGGTTAGGACTGTTCATAACAAAAGCACTGCTGCTCATAGCTTTAAATTGCAAAGATCTGAGGGGCACTGCCACTGCGCCCGTTACCTTGAGACATAAGTTGACAAGTCCCATAAGCCTGTGTAATGTGTAATAATATTATGATATATTATATCATCACCCGTACACTTCAAAACTGAAACGCTGTATTGCTCACATTACTACTTGGCGACAGAAGTAGATAAAGTGGCAGCAATACCCTTAACGAATTCTTTAACAAGGAGCAACGTTGTTTTTTGTAGGATTAATAGTATATCGAGCCATTACCGCCGACTTAGTATCAGCGACAAAAAACAAATTTGACAGGAGAGGATTTAAAAAAAATATTTCTACATCACAAATGTGTTCTACTAATTGTGCAACAGCAAAATTTTTTTAAAAGCAATGGATTTTAAGCCGTTTTTGGCGTTTACAATATTTTGATAGAAGTAAATATTTTGAAGCAATGCTCGGCATTTCTCTACGTTATCGAAACAGAAATTAGGAAATCCGTAGAAAAACGAAATTCACCGACATAGCTCGTAGAACTGACGGCCGTTGGGGCAGAAAGGTTCTCGAATGGAGATCACGAACCGAAAGGCGTGCAGTGGGACGACACCCTACTAGATGAACGGACGACCGGGTAAGGGCGGTGGGTAACAGATGGGTGCACGTCGAGTCCGATCGGCTGGTCTGGAAATCTTTGAGGGAGGCCTATGCTCAGCAGTGGACGTTTTCTGGAGGATAAGATGATGATGATGATGGTGAATATTTTGATGTCTCCATCTAAAGATCAAAAATCTTTAGCTTTTGAGCGATTAAGCCTGAAACACACAGAGAGCGGGTCCGGCTGGGGTCGGAACAGCGGCGGGTCTCATGTCGTGTATTTATATGAACGACAACACACGGAGGGGTGTTTCATGTTTTAGGGCGCGTTCCCATTATGTCGTGACCAGATAGACGTGCAGTTTACAGGCTTGTATATTTAAATGAAATTATTCACACATAGAACAAAACAATTAACTGTCGTTCACGACTTTTTCGACGTTACGACGACAGACTGTCGTGACAATTGGGAGAGCTAGAACGACAGTCGTCAGACGATAAATAAAACAAAGTGACAAATTATTTAAGGGGCAATGTATACGCTTCTATAACAAGATTCCTGTTGATATATAAAATTTGCCATTCACGAGGTTCAAAACTATAGTGAAACAAAAACTTTATACTAAAGGTTATTATACTATATTAAACTTCTACGTACTTGGATGACAAAAATCCGTGACAGTAACCCGTTTAGCTCATGGAGGTAGTCTCGATCTCCGATGTTTGAAAGCAAAACAAAAAATATATTGTAAATGTTGAATGCGTACAAATGTTATTTACAAAGAGCAACCCCTAGAGTTTCTTGCTCATTCTTCTCCGGGGAATCTGCCTTACGAATGAGCGATAGAGTTTAACCAATGTGACGATTTCAAGTATAATAATGGTTACCTATGAAATAAAGATATTGATGATTATTTTGATTTTGATTTTCAAAACATCACGATAAAAATTGGAGATAATCGCAGCTTCAAACGATTATGTCGTACAAACGACAAGCCAGCTACCGTGAACCGATAAATTGACGTCACAATCTAGTGGGAACAGCTAGATACAACAGTCTTCAAAATAAACGTCCACGACACAGTCAACACTGATAATCGTGATATAGGAACAGGATAAACGCGACAGTCGTCCAATGATAAATAAAACGTTACGAGATAATGGGAACGCGCTCTCAAAGTAACATTTTGCGATTAAAAATATGCAACAAGCTGCAAAGACGTTTTTTGCCTGTTGCTATAACAAGTAGAGTCGCTTACGTTACGATTTTTTAATATTAATTCTGTCGGTTAGACTAAAATATAAAAAACAATTGAGCTAGCGATAAATGGAGCTTTTGCTGTAATTTTTTAAATGTTATTTTAGCAGCAAATGTCGACGAGTCCTTGTCCGTTATAGTTTAAAATGATCATTAGGAATACAAAACGCTGTTTAAGTATACAATGTCGCTTACGATAAGTCGGCGGTCATTGCGGATATCGTCATGAATAGAAAAACATCCCTGATGTATCAATACCTCTAACAGTGCAATGTGCAACAAATAACTCCTCGTAACAAATAGAAAAACTCGTAATATTTCAAATAGTCTGAAAAACGATTGTATGTATTGAAGGCGATCATTTCCGCGTAGTCATCCATTGATTATCATTCCAAAGTCAAGTTACAAAAGAGTTTTTTCCATAACAAGCCAGCTTTTGTATGACTAGTTAATAAAAGAGATTGGGAGAAGTGACGTAATTACATTAACCCAATATCATTTTTGTTACTCAATACGGTGTCACCATGTAATCGATAGTAATGGAAAATTTTCTATGTAATAATAAGGTCGTTCTCATATATTAATGCTAGTGTAACTTTAGTAATTCTCGAATAGTACCGTTGCCGTAAAATAAGTTATTTTGTGACTTGTGTTTCTAGTGATATTTGTTATTTTTGTTTTTAATTGATTTCAAAAAAAGGAGGTTCTCAAGTCGACTGTTTTTTAATGTATGTTACGAGATAACTGCTAATTTGTGAACCGATTTTGATGATTCTTTTTTGCTGGAAAGAGGGTATCTCAGTATCCAGGTCCCAGTAAAATTTGCAGAAAATATTCCACCTCGAAGGGTGGCAAGCTATGCGATGAATCCGGTTTCGCGCAGTTTCCGGTAACTGATTTCAACAAAACTTGGCAAATAGACGTACGAACACGAAATTTCGAGATCCGTTTTTCTTATAAAAAGTTTTTAATTATTATTTTCCTTTTCTATAATTTTTAAACATGTACCTTCGACCACGTTACCAAGCTATGCGTGGTAGCGTGTCAGGTCGATGGAATTTTTATTTGTGTTCGATATTTGTGTTAATAATTATAACAAACTAGTTGAGTTATTTCACAAAAAAATGTATGCGTATCAGGGTGGCAAAACGTCGTGAAATTCAATAAAAACCAATAATGATTTCGCTCATTCGTAACCGGTAGTAGAACACGACACTTTTAGCCTTCTTTATTTCGGATTGATTAATCTGTACAGTCCATTAAGTAAATCTTAAAATTATGTTAGTATCTTTAAATTATCCCGGTATTTTAACCCAATTCAAATATTGTTACTGCACAATAACTTGTTTGAAGATATCGACCCGTTCACCGTTTCTAAGCACAAAACTAAAACAGGTACACAAAACTTTGTTTGGCATGATCAATTTACTAAATACGCGACGTTGTGGTCTATGCTTATCTATAATATTATGGTTCTAACCTCCTAAGGCCTCGTGTACATCAAAATGTGAAGTAATGCAGATCCAGACAATATGTTTACTATAATGACATAAACGCGCAGTAGGTACCTATACAATGTTATAATGAAAATATCTCATTCAAATTTAGCGCTTCTACCTATAATAATAATAATAAATAACGCACACACTCAACATAGCCCCGCACTAGGGAAACCCTGTGTCGCGGGTGCCATGGACACACTCATAGACAACCACAAATTACACCCAAATTCATGAGAGAAATAATTGTAGGCCATACAAGTATTTCTCCCGGCCTAGGAATCGAACCTGAGACCTCTGCGTGGCAGTCCGGCATGGTAACCGTTCGGTCACAGAGGCAGTTCTATATATGACCACAGAAACGTCTAGAAAAATATGTTTAACATACAAAATTTAGGCGGTCCTTGCTTGGGCCTGAAGCATGTATTGACTTTATATCAATTACGTTTAGCACATTTTAACATACATTAGGCATTTAGGGCTTTTCCCATTGTAGTTTGCTGGGTTTTAGGAGGCTAAAATACATTTTTTGTTATACAAATGTAAGTGCGCAATTGACCTCCATCTCACCGGATGGAAAGTGATGATGAGGTCGACGATAAAGCATGCACACCTAAATAATGCCTACTCACTCTCGCCTTGAAAAGGTCCAAGTTATTACGTTCAGGGAATACGTCTGCAGGAAGGGATTTCCACAACACAGGGGTGCAAACCAAGCCTCCGTCTAGTCCCCCGAAAGGAAAAGGGAAGGCGGAATTAAATCGTGTAATTCCATCGCACACTCTCCGTGATATATCCTGTGAAATACCGATAAGCAGACAACTTTACGGCGGTGTTCAAGGCTCTGCAGCTTCGCCTCTACTAATTCCGAAACACCTATATGCCTCTTAACACGCTTGTCAATTGAATCAGTGGATACCCACTGGCCACCTTGGCACTGCTATATACATATAGCAGAGCCATGCCAAATTTGGCAGCAGTACTCCATATGCGACCGGCTTTGGGCTTGATACAGCTGAAACAACTGTCCCGGTGTGTATTACACTTTATACACTATATTTGCTAATAAACTTATCACAATATAAAGACACAACATTTTATATTTTACCAACTTACATACACATCACATGGTACATTGCATCAATATTTTAAGTATTATAGAAATGCTTCTATCCATCCTTGGCGGTTTCCTACATGAAGAACGGTAATACAATAAACGAGTGACTTCATTTTACCATTCTGGTGATGATACATAAGACAGTAACTGCATTGAAATGGTCGTAGTTTTTTTTAACGTAACGACGAGTTGTTCACATTAATATCCCTTACTGGGATTATTATTTTATCATTAAACAACAAGCGAGAATTTACGTTTGTGATTTTGGCATCTAAAACTAGTATTATATTGTTCACTCACCACTAATATTAAATGTGCCTACTTACCATTTTACTTATCACATTTTGTTTAATTTTATATAATGCTATGTAAACGAGGGAAAACTGTCATTAGCTTAACTCTTAGCCTATATACTATGTAAAATACTTTATGTAACGCCATTGCTTTTCTCAATAATTTATTTTTAATTGTCGGGAGCCATTTATATGCTGCCCGATCCAACGCCTATAAAATGGACAATAAGGCTTATCCCTAATGACACGAATGTCCCGAATCTTTCGAAGTATGGAAGCTGTTCGTTTTCTGATGATGACATCGTAATCATCACAGTGCGCTTCCGTGAACAATCCGGATGCATTCAGAGTGAAGGGAGCCCCTTCAGCATCCTAAACTTTTTTTTATAATATCAAATGACGGGACGAACAAGTCGTGCGCTTGATGGAAAGCTACACGCCTGTTCATAACAGTTGCTGCACCACTGAGGTCTGAGGGGCAATGCCACTGCACCCGTCACCTTGAGACATAAGTTGACAAGTCCCATGTGCCTGTAATTTCACTAGCCTGCCTTCTGCTTTATTACTTTAGCTCACCCTACCAATTACAAATACTGCTAACATTAATTACTGATTTGTGATAGAAAAAGGGAGAATGGTGGTAGCAAGACATGTTTGGCACAGACAGGGATCCCTACTAATACTTTCCAGTTAAACAATTTAACGCTATAATTTGTTACTAACTAGAAAAACGATAACATTACTGGTAATTATAGACTGTAGTTGTGTGAACTTTATGGCATTTGATTACTCATATAATTATAATTACTCCGTGAATAATAAATATAAATACAAAGATAGGAACACAAAGAAAAAAATCTTTGAAACTTACTAGGACGACCGCTCTATTTGCGATAATGTGGTACGGCATAGACTCAAATTCGTGTCATATCAGATCGAAGGAATTTTTCCTTGTGTTCGATCTTTGTACTAATAAAATTATAACAAATTAGTGGAGTATTTCCACAAAAAATAAAAGTGAAACATCATAACATATATTACAATCAATATTACTATGTCAATTTGCATGAATTTCATTTTGAAAGTGGTATCGTTTTCATATTTGTTTCGAAGCTCTGTGACGATTGCTGCACAGCAAACATTTGTATTAAACCAATAAGCTGCAAGCTCGTCCGAGACAGAGTTCCAACCATTTATTCCCAATAGCTGTGTAACGTTAAAAATATCCAATGCACTCCTATTAAAATCAGTTACGCAGCATGGCAATATAATAAAGAAAAGCGTAAATAAAATGTTTTATAATTGAAATTTTTTTATTGATTCTGTACACAATAGATAAACGATAATCAATATTGAAAGTCAAATCATCGACTGTAATTAATTTCATAAGAATAAGTCTTTCAGATTAATTATTATTCCAACTGCAGTGGTATCATTATGAGAAGCACCGTTTTTTGTGTTTAGTTTCTATCAAAACAATTTCTTCAAAGTGTAGCAAAAAGAATAAATAAATAAAAAATAAAATAAAAAGACATTTATTTATTCATAAAACAAATAAACAAACATAACCGAACAATTAAAACAAGAGAACAGTAATGCGGACAAAAAGGATGAAGACTCAGCATTGCTGATTTTCAGAGACGTGCTTTACGTACAAAATTATTTTTAATTCGCAAAATTTATTGAATAAAAACCGTGCTGTCATTTACGCCAATTCAATCTTAAGTATATTAGTTATATTTGACAGGGTTTCCCTAGTGCGGGGCTACGTTGAGTGTGTACGTTATTACGCAGTTGTTTTTATTATTACGCGTCTGATTACCAACTAAAATGTGGATTCTCATCGGCTAGAGAAGGCGACGCGAATATAACCACCTGCCTGATGATGTCACCAGCGTTCCGAACACGACTTAGACTGAAAATGCGGCTAATCCAGCGCTCTTTTTTTCAATTTATGAAAACGATTTTAATCCCCAATTAGTATTGGACCAGCGTGGCGGACTATTGACTTAAACTCTGGAGCGATTCGTTCTTTATACTTTTTAGGTTCTCAGGTTTCTTCCTGAGAAAAGTTAAGGAGACTGGTATCATGACTGTGGCATCACAGTACATTTACTCAAATATTTTGTATACACGCAAAAATATATATAATTCGATTAAGAAAATAGATATCCATAATATTAAACCTTAGAAATAAGTCCAAACTCACGGTACCATGATTTCGTTTAAAAACGATACTTTTATGTGGAACTGTATACATTTTTACAATAAGATTCCGGAGCATTTATTAAGACTATAATTTCCTAAGTTTAAAACTTACATTAAAAGTATTTTAATTGAAAAGTCGTATTACAAAAATGAAGAGTATATGTTAAAGATATATGGAAAGACAACATGAGTCAAGATTCCACACAATTGTGATTTAAAGTGTATTCCATAGCATTTAAGTTTATTTGAAGAGAGCAATCCCTAGAGTTTCATGCTCGTTATTCTCAGGGAGGTCAGAGTAGTGAACAAGCAGTAGCTTAAAAAATAACGTTTTCAAGTGTAAAAACTTTACCTATACAATAAATGATTATTTGACGTTGACCTCGCCTGAGAGGAGACTCGTGTCCAGTAGTGGAATGCATAAATGGTCTGATGATGACGATTGTTTATTTGACATTTGAATTAACTTTGAAGGTTGACATGTAATGAAAATTATGATGAAATCATTAGGGGTTCGACTCTTTTGTGACAGCCAGTACAAGGCACAAACCACCAGTATTTTTTCTGCTGAACAAATGAGGCCATAATTTACTTGTTTCCACAAGAAACCACTACAACATAGTGAATAGCTTCACTCACAGCTTGTAAATTACCCATCATAATGAAACTAATCAGGGCTTGATAGCACTCGTCTGACACCCGTGTGACATGAGCATATGTACGCTGTCACGTCACAATCACATGTCGAGGATATGAGATGCTACTATTGGAATTGTATGTAACCTTTTGTCTCAAACAAAGATACTTAAGTTAAACAATCTGCGCCGAAATTATCTAAACATTCAAACTAAAGTAACTTACTACAGAGAGCCATAGATGGTAGCCGTGGTATAACTAATATAGTAATCAATTGTACCGAAAAAGCTCCCTGTGCAGTCAAATTGTACAGAAAAAGCTCCACTATGTAGCAATGTAATTTTTCATTGTTTCTACGTAAATTCATTCCACTAATCTTTAAATCGTATTACAATCATCTCATAACTCCGCAATCAGTACCTCGAGTGTCGCTTCATAGAATTTTTTTTCAGTTCGAGTTCCAATAGTAGAGAGGGTCAATTACAGTTATGCCTCTAAAGATATTTAGAGCCAATTACCCACCTGACGACATTATCAGAAGCGTTATTCAAGGCAGGAAGAGCTCGAATTAAAACCGCTTTAAGTTCGACAAAAATATTCATTTCACTAATAAAACAAAGTCACAAACAGTCCTTCGCAACTCCTCAATCTTCACAAATTGATGTGAAATTGAATTTAGTTGACATAATTAAAGCACAGTAATGTTTCAATAAGTACAAAACGGAATCTTATAAAAGATGGAAAAAAAAAAACTTGTTGCAGCCGGTTTAAAGAGTGCTCCAGAAACAAATAAGAAATATAAACAAGAGAGAAAGAATTGTATACTTCCAGTAAGACGGAGGAAATTAGATATTTTACAAAAGTTCAACGCATCTGAGATGAAGTTCGCGAATTGAAATGCTACAAATTAGTTTGACAAATGTTATTTCACTTTGAAGAAGTCTGCCAGAGGTAATTTCGAATTTAGATAATGGGTTTAAGACGAAGTTTTCGTGTAATACCTAATGTTACATAATTTTCTGACTCGGGTGCTTTAACAGACAAATGTCAAATTGCTTCGTTTATTATTGTATAGTTGTAAGCTATGTTTATGTTTAAGTTTACTGAGCATTTTAGTCTCGGTTTTCTTTTTTCTAGTTTTCATTAGTACCTGTTTATATGCCATTTTAAATACATACTGCAATAATTCTATAGCAGGGTAATTTTCAGGTTAGTTTTCTCTACTTAATTTCTGTGGTAATTTTCATTGTTTAAGTTTTCGAAATAAAATAAATAATACATAATACTTCAAGATACTGTATCCGGATATTAAATGATATTTCACGAAAATATTCCAGAACATTTAAATAATAAAAATTACCACCGAAATTAGATAGAGAAAACTAACCTGAAAATTACTCATCCACTTCATAAACCAATAAAATATGCATATTAATATAAATCTAAAGTATATAATTAATCAGAAAACTGATGAACAAACCATATGCATTATTGTGCAGCGTACAGGTCCAATTTAATGTAATTCACGTATAGTTTCAATGAAATGGTATTTCAATGAAATGTCTTTCGCACAAAAGGTTTGTCAAATACAGGATCTAGATTGCTACAGCATTGTGGCAGCTATGTAATATATCTATTTTTTGTCTGATAATAAGTATTGTAAGTGATTTTAGGTGTTTTTATTGTGCGTGTTACTGTTTTGATAATGCTTTTTTTATTTGCCATAAAATTCGAGAATTGTTTTACTACTTTTAAGATAGTATATAATAAGCATTTTTCTAGATTGTTAAATTAATGCTTCCTTGCTTTTGTTGTCTATTCAATGACACTTTTAGTAGCCTAAAACTCTTCACTCATATTACTACAGCGTCGAGAAGTTAAATACGCCTTCATGATAGAAAGCGTGCAATGCAACTTTGGGCGGCACCTTCATGAAACGTTTTACAGCTATTAGCTATTTGTTTTGCCCTCACATTATCCGGGATGATCTGGAGTCACTTGCACTGAAGCGACACATTATGCTGTTCACCCACTGCACGCTCTTACATAATCCTTCCGTTTTAAAAATACTGGGTCTATTGGTGCCAGATCGTCACACGAGCGCGGTGGGCCGCAAAGGTTATAGCAGCAGCAGAGCTCATTGTGAAAGAATTCGTCTAGGGAAGTAGTGCCACCTTACCTATTTTTGCCGCCAAGCAGTAATGTTAGTAAGGGTGCTGGTGAAATTACAGGTACATGGGACTTGTCAACTTACGTCGCGGGGTGACGGACGCAGTGGCAGAGCCCATCATGCCCCTCAGATGCACGACTCGTTTGTCCCGTCACTTGAAGTTATAAAAAAAAAAGATCAGTGCGAACACAACCTTTTTGCCATCCACAATAAAACACGCACTCTACAGGGTTTCAATGCACCGACCACGGCACAGTTTTGCACACACATTGGTCCGTCTCATAGGCTGCTATTGTAAATATTCTTAATTTATATTATTGTGGAGCTAATTAGCTTTACAATTTCTGTGTCTCATTCGTTTGCTAAACTATCAACATTGTAACTATCAACATTGTTATATCGAATGTAGTGCTGGGCGTCTCGGATAGGACATCCGGAAGAGTTTTTTTGTAAATAAAGAAATGTTCTACTATTATTACCCGTGATCGGATTAGGCAGAGTTTTCTGAGGAACGCAGACAGAAAGTGGAGACTGCCGAAATTTTCCTAAATATTCCGAAAAATTGGTGATGCAAGAAATCGTCGCAAAGTTAAGATAAATATAGTCCATCTGCCTATCCCAAATAACGTCAATTTTTAATGTACTTAAGTGATTTCCCGAATCCCGAAAAGATCCAGGACCCCGACTCAGAACTCTTCAATATTTTAACCGAATTGTCCGATTGGATATAGTTCTCGAATCGAAGGGCGTTTTCCGAGCTATTCGGAACATTCGAGTTACACGTTCGATTCGGATACGATACCGTTGCAGAACAGCGTTTACGGAATTAGTCGGCGAAATAGATTATTTATAAGAAAAACGAAAATCCTTTCATATACATTTTTAAGACTTTAAAGGCCTTAAATATGGGAATGCATTGGTCTTGCTTTAAAATAAATTAATAAAATTGAACAAAATCCAAACACTATATAAAATAATAAGAGATTTCCATATTACATTTTTGCTTTGTAAACAATAGGACGTTCGGTAACTTTCATTCGATAACTGTGTTCTGAGTAACGTTTGTAGCCTTTACAGGTCTAGAAGTTCAAGTAATCGTACGGGAGTGACGTCATTTCGGTTCGGTTTTGAATACGACGGTTTGACTTTCGATTCGGGTGTTGTGAATAAAAATGAAAAGAAATCGTACGATATCAAATCGAATCGACCTTCAGGACCTAAAAAATATTGTCGTAAGGCAGTCTCCATTTTCTGTCTATATTCCTCGAAGTTTAGATAATAAAACTCTGCCTATTCCGATTATCGATTATTATATTGATAACAGTCACACCACAAATATGTAAAAATTTGTGTTCGTAAATAACAATTCGACCAATCGATCAATCATACTCGTAGCATTAACAAATTAAGCTCGGTAGGTGTCCGATTAATCTCATCCCTGTATGTTCTGTGAAACGCAACAATTTATGTCATCGGGTCTACGGGGCCGCGGTGCGCGCCATCCATCTCCCGGCGCCCTGTATAAATCACAATCCTGTCGTGGCTGGATAAGAACACGTGATGTATGATTGTACACTTTTAAAAGTCAGAAAGTCATTTCTTCGAACACCCGTTTAGAATCTAAAAATCTATTTCCGAGTAAAAAAATAACCAATCAGCCTTTATGTTTTTGAAAAAAAAATAACGACGAGTAAAAGCGGTATGGTTTTTAGTTATGGATAAATCCCACCCCGGTTTTATAAATCGCAACAATTTATAGCACCGGGTTTATGGGGCCACGGTATGCGCTGTTCATCACCCGACAACATATATATGGATTATAATCGCGTGGTAGCTGGATGAGAGCCTATAAATATGACAATATATTTATAAAAATCAGTGACGCATTGAAAACCACCGTGGGTTTTCTCTAGCAGACTAAAGACAGAAAATGGACACTCCTCTGGCAATATTTTTTTAATACATTACGAGACACGAATTCGAGTCATCTTAAATTTTCAATATTAAAAGGCTTAAACAATGTTCGATTGATCAAAACTATTCATTGTGCATCTTTAAAATTATTATATGTACTAAACTACGTTTTTATAATTCTTTGCTGAAAATTTTAATTTGTAAAATTTTATTCAGGGGATTGTTTTTTATACATGATAATAATATGTATGTAGGCTAAAGTCGCTTTAGAAGAGTACCTGATACGCAATTTAGCGCAAGAATTAACTCCAATTAAAATTCCACTGGAGGAAACGTTAAATTAACCTATCGCAATTCACTGCTATATACTTTCGTAGATCGTCACTCCATCTGGCCAGAGGACGTCCTAATTTTTTTTATTTCTTATGATATATGGTACTGTATGATACTTGGTGACGGGATCAAAAAGTCGTGCACCTGTCTGTCCGTAAGTTGCAGTGCCGCTCAAAGGGCACTGTCAGTGCGCCCGTCACCCCGTAACATAAGTTGAAAAGTCTCATGTGCCTGTAATTGTACAAGCGTAAAGGTGCTTGTTGTGCTTCAAATCGGGAATACAGTAATTCTCGCATTACTGCTTGGCGGCAGAAATACATATAGGTACCCTGGACGAAATCTTTCACAAGGAGCTCTAACGCTGCGAAAATACTACACTGCGTTTGCTGAGCCGTGGTCTCCGATTAAGAACCTGGTTCCTCATCGGTTATCGGTTATTCGTCAGATATGGCCAGCCCACTGCCACTTCAGTTTACTTCTACTAGCTATGTCGACGACCTTGGTTCTATGTCAGATAACCTCATTTCGAATCTTGTCCTTCAGAGAAATTCTGAGCACAGCTTGATTCATAAGCTCGCTGAGTGACTTTTAACTGAATAGTTCATCTCAACTCCGTACGTCACAACCAAACTAACAGTGCCTCTACCATCAGATTACAGTGAACAGTTATCGTTATAGGTATATTTGTACACAAAATGTTATTTCTTCTTGTGACCACTAGAGGCGCTGTATAATTTGTCATACAAAATTGTGAACTCATTTACGCATTCGCTAGCGACAACTGCCACAGTAAACTCGTGGTAGACGCACTGATTTGTTATTTGACATATCGCTGAGTTCATGCTACATTGACGGAATTGTAATTTTGACAAAATTGAATTAAGTATGTTAACACATCTCTAACTTAACAAGCCTTACGTTAAGTGAGTTTGAAAAAAAATTTGATAATATTTTAAATTTATATACAGCTGATAAAAAAAATTATCAACCTGTATATTGTAAAAATAAAATTTTATTGACATGCGATAAATTTGACATAAAATTAAAAAATAAATTCATATCCATTTGCTGTAACGTTACAAGAACAATTGCGTCAGTGTAGCACCAAATGAGCGATATTTAATTCGCTACAGTAAAAATGCACAGATGTGTGGAAATGGAAGTATTGCTAAAATGCACTATACTGTACTATATTGACTGCAGGTTGAAACTTTAATACATCATCAAACTGAGTGCAGTTTGACCGAAGCGACATGAATACGTCATGATTTGGGTTGCCAGCACAATATTTTTATTTGTCGAAAAAATATTTTAGGGGCTTCATCGTGATAATTGCTTGTTGACTTTGATTTCGATATCGTTCTATAAAATAAGGATAATACAATTAAATAGCAAAACACAGAGACAAATAAGAGACAGCGCACTACTAGTGTTTTGTTGCTAGATGGCAGTATTTTTCTAGATAACTATGAAAAAAAAACTGCCTCAATGGCCGAACGGTTACCATGCTGGACTACCACGCAGAAGTCACAGGTTCGATTCCCGGGCCGGGAGAAATATTTGCATGGCCTACATTTATTTCTCTCGTGAGTTTGGGTGTAATTTGTGATTGTCTAAGTGTGTGTCCATAGGACCCACGACACAGGTTTCCCTAGTGCGGGGTTATGTTGAGTGTGTGCGTTATAAATAACAAAATAAAGTAATGAAGATGATAAGTTCCATATTATTATATTTATGGATTGATTGAGTTGAACATTTAGTATGGAAATGCCGATATTTTTCTGAGTTTCACAGTTAACGACCTCCACGATCGAGGGCTTGCACACCTGACTTGACAAGTTTGAATATTTTTTCGATGAAGGCAAGCTGTAGTAAAAGGTACGCCGCAACTGCTGCAGTGGTCTCCATTTTTCGTATAATATCTGCTACTAAGACAGCGAAAAATATTCTTTAGGCCAGCCGACCGGAACAATGTTTTATATATTTGCTAGTTAACCGCTGGTTACAAATTTCTTACCTCAGTTTTACTATTTGATCAACTAGCTTTCTTTTCGTTTTTATGAAACTGAATACTAAATTATAGATTAGGCATAGACATATTCCAGAAAAATAAGTTTTAATAACTATTTCAAGGTTTTGACTTTTTTTTACACAATGAATATACATGTCGGTGAGGTACGTTCGAAGCTTAGAATACTGTTGAACAAATTTTATCACTTAAAATGGCTGTTAGATAAACGTAAGTTCCTTTATTTTTTTCCATTCTCTACGGCGTATAGTGATGAGCTGTTATGGCCGAACTTTTGAAACATACCTCAGCGACGTAAAAATTCTACAAGTAAGATTTTTGGAAATATTGATTTAATTACATTAAATATAATTAATTGATATTTAGTAAGTCTCAAAACCAAGTATTGTTGTAAGGGAGAGTATGATGACCTATTTACTCACTGTAACTTGTAATACTTCTTGTAAAAGCAAAAGTTCAAATATTTGGCCGCTATTGAAAACTATAATACAACTGAATTTAAAATTAATGTAAAGAACAAGTATAACACTAGGCGAGCCCGTGAAAGTAAACATGTACGTGCAAAAGTAAATCACTATAATGGTAAAAGAGCAAATAGACATATCTTGCCAATTATATTTAATAAATTCGATTTTTTGAGAGGCAGAGAATTGTTTAGGAAATTCACATTGAAGAAAATATTAACATTTAGACTTCTTGAAAGCATGTAAATTTTGTAAATTCTACACTGGTTTTGTAAAACGTACTCGTGCTAAGTCATCGAATATATAACCAGAACTAGAGACGAAATAAGGGCCATATCATCCTGGTAACTCATCAGTGATATCAACTCTCGTTTGCACTGATATTACAGATTAGAAAGCTGAAATAGTAAAAGCGCCAACAACTGACCTGTGTGTACGTCTCCGTATATTCCAAAAATATTCTGTATTTATTGTAATAAAGACAATATCTCTAACAATGGCGTGCTGTTCTATTCGATGGTGTGGGGAAAAACGGGGGTTGACGACACTCGTCAATTGTTTCGAATTCGGGCTGGCCAATCGGAGTCCAGTTGTCACAGTAATGATATGGCAGAATAGTTTTCGCGAGATCGAGAATGTTTCTTTGAATTTATTCGATCTTTCTGTCAATTATAACAAAAAAAACTAGGGGAGTACTTTCACTATTTATATATAAATAAACTATAGCAAAATAAGAAAATGCTAACATAACAAATTAGAAACATTGGTGGCAAACGACAAACCCTATGATATTGTTGTTGCCTGACGAAGACTGTTCTAATAATTGACTTAGAAATAAGAAAAGGAAGAGCGACACAAGTACTGTCATCTAAAACCAACATTACAAATCGATTTATATCAGTACAAAAACTGATAATAACAATACAGTTGTAAGTGATAAATTCCTCGGCAGTCATTTTGGTTCCGTATCCGTAGCCACTACACGGGCTAGGGTGGAGCCCAAGTTACAACAAAAAAGCAACTTTCTAAGTGAAGTACCGAAAATTAGTAAAAAAGTGTTACAAATCAATGTTCCTGAAACCAAACTTTTCATACTACGTATATGTTATTTATTATCTATTTATCGATTAATTTTGTGAATAAGTAGTCTGAAACGGTGCCTATAATTTTGTTTGGTTGCTGGAGTGAAGATGGTTTTACGTAATTAAACTAAATTATAAAATATCAGCTAAACCATTTACGATCAAAGTAAATCTAGAGGTTGTTTCAAAAAAAAAACGTCAGTCCGCCATGTTGTAATTCTTTTTTTTTATACGTGAAAGGCAAATGACGCCATTTCACCTGTTTTAAAATGGAAAGTGATATGCAAAAGTGAAGGAACTGCAATGTATACAATCACTGCCCTAGCCACCACCACTCTACATGTCTACAAGATTTTAAAGAATATTGACTCAATCTACAAAATACATTATTTATATAAATATATATAATTATTACACTTATAAATATTTTAGATTCGGTCGCTATTCCAAAAAACAGCGAAATATGTATAAGTAATATACAATATGACTAGATAAAATTATGTTTTAGGTCTTATTTGGTGTAATAAGATCATTGGGAATAATTTATAGATTACTGGCGCCATAAATATTTATTTATAATGCTTTTTTTCGTCCCAGTTAGTGCTGTTTTACAATTTGATGGCGACATTTAAATTCTGACAAAACTTCCGTTTAAGATGTTTTTTTTAACTAAACACTCCCGCTCATCACACTGAACTTGGGACTCAATACGGGCACCTTAGACCTCATGATATGATTAGTCGAGGGTCCCCTGTCGTGCTCACTTCATTAATCACCGCGTGATTTATGAATCGTAAACGGGGCGTGTCCCCAACCCCCATTGTCATTGGTCTCGGACGGCGTCAGAAAAACCTGGACGTTTAGTTTTGTATGGACCGAGAATCGCCGACGTTGTACAAATGTTGGCACGTTACAAAAACCCTATTTTTTGTTACTAGAGTGTTAAGAATTAACTAATAGGTTTTGGTACATTAGGGTCATGGTTTTATGCGTTAGTTTATAGTAGTTCTACTCGGTCGTTGTGCACCTATTATAGAGAGAAGTAAAAATAGCTTCAAGAAATTCATTTCTATAAGTAGGTGACGATCCGACCTCTTTCGTCGTCATTCCACCTTTTTTATCACCCTATTCTATGGTTTCTGGCCACTTACTTTTGAAATTTCGAATCGTTCTTTAATTCTTCTTCGTCAATCTTTGTTTCGTTCCGTCGCGACTCCTTACAAAATTCCCGAAGAGAATGGACGTGCTATCTTTCATCATATATCACTCCATACTAAATTACAAATACATATTTGTACACATACATCACACACATTTTTGTGGAAAAGATCAAAATGTCAAAGCTACCGTAAACAGTTCCTAACGAGTCAAGAATTTTAAAGATAAACCTCTACAAGGACATCATCAGGGCTTTCAAGGCACACTACAACCTTAGAATAATAACGCATAGAAACCTAGCCCGCACACGCTAAGTGAGGCAAATTGAAGCGCTCCCAAAGGGCCTACACGAGCGGGCGGGCCTTCAGTGCTCAAGGTCAACTTGCACCGCGAACAGCTCCAGAATTTTAGCTAAAAATGACGAAATGTGCGGTAAATGGGTGTAAAAATACGTCAGACAAACATAAAATAGATACTAACATCACATTCCACAAGGAAGTAACGCGTTTCAACTTGTATTTTTAAATAAATATTCACTAAAACCGAAAATTAACCTACTACTAAAACTAGCCTACATGAATTTGATTTTTGCCTCACTTGTGACAGTTCATTTGATATGAAACTATCATTCTATGCGTTATTATTCTACGACTACAACGTACAAACTACAGGACATACTTGGGCGGTGTCAGCTTCGTGACAAGTTTTTCAGTATAAATGTATAGTAAGTGACACGCCTATCCTAACAGCTGCAGAGCCGCAGAGGGCTTTTTTATAATATCAAGTGATGGTAAGCTACACGCATGTCGTACTTCCCTGGACGAACTCTTTCACAAGGAGCTCTACTCTAAACTATAAATCGTAAAGATCTGAGGGGCACTGCCAATGCGCCCGTCACCCTGTGACATAAAGTTGACAAATCTTATATGCCTTTAGTTTCACCAGCACACCCTATAAAGCCGGAACGCAATAATGCTTACATTATTGTTTGGCGATTATTATATCGGTACGGTGGCAGTATTTATTATGTATTCTATACATACAAGGGAACACAACATAGTACATTATATAAATATTTATGTAATTTATTTAAGTTTACTCGTATATTCGCGACACACACGTCCGGTTCTCACTCGGTTTTAGGGCCCTGAATCTCACTGAAAATCACCGTCACAGCCTTATCTCGGTGGTGACAATAGCTGAGTGGGATCCTGTTACATACGCCACAGCCGCACACATGACATTCAATCTAATTGTGTTGAATATTTAATGTTTGCTTTGTTGTTGTGAATGGTTTCATTTTTGTTCCTTTCTTTTTTGTTATTTTATTTAAATATAACTTCATTTCTTTTTTTTATCTTTCTTACAGCGTATTATGTTTTTTGTTGTGGCGTAGTAATAAACGATTTCTATTCTATTCTATTCATTTACTTGAACGAACTCTACCGCTACGATAAAATAAATAAATACTAGTATGTTAAAAACCCTACTATAATATATACGACTATTAAAAATAATTAAGAAAAACATGAAAGTAGCGTGAATGCTGTAGAAATGACAGCTTTGCGCAATATGTGCGGCATTGGTCTTAAACACAATGCCGAACAGTGTGGTAAGAGAGCGTTGTGGTATGAAAGATGATACAGTGACCACGATAGAGATAGGGATGTAGAAAGAATGAATGTTGGCAGATTGAGAGCATAAATTTATAGAGCGAATATGGATGGAAACGTGGGGACAGGTAGACCTCGGCAAACATATCTCAATCAGATTGGGGATATCCTCAAAAAAAAACGGGCATGTACGAAGATATGGGAGTGGAGGAGGCGAAAAAGGTTTGTCAAGTAGCAAGTAGAGATCAGTAGTCTCTGCCTACCCCGGCGGGAGACAGGCGCGATGATGTGTATGTATGTAATAACAATTCTATTTAATTTTTATTGAATTGACATTTAATTATTTTTTGTGAAATTACTCCACTAGTTCGTTATGATTATTAATAACTATTGTGTTCATAATAACAATTATATTATCAGAGATTTGGCTTATTTAACTTTATTTTAATTAGTCCGTTTATGTAGAAATTGACACTAGACAGTGTTTAATTGAGAAACTGACCAAAACGTTACTCAGTTTTCATACGTTACACAAATATGTATTCCGTATTTAGAACGCAGGATTAAAATTTCAAAATGGCTGCCTCTCAGCAAAGTCGGTGTCCATAGGCAGCCACAAAACCGCCACACTAGCCGCAACGGGTCGGCTTGACATTTGTACCGCTCCGCCCTTTCCTAATAAAGTTTTTGTTGGCCACGCTGTCTGGGCGTTCTTTTGACAACTGTATATAATAATTAGAAGAGCTTTACTTTGAGATAAACAAAGCATGTCAAGAAAAGTGTTCTTTCTTTTTTGTAGCAGATCGTGGTAAAACTGTAGCCTTAAACATATACATAAATGATTTCCACCAAATTTTCATATAAATTTCAAATGAAATCATTGATTTTTTTATGATACTCAGGTTGTAAAGGCGTTCCTTGCTTTGCGACAAAAAAGAAATTAAATAATATTCATGAAAGAATTACTTTTACATAGAGCGCGCTGTAAGTTTCCGGAACTGGCCACTTACATAAACAATATTTAAAAAGTAATTACAACATTTGAAAATGGAACTCTTTGGCTGTAGAATATAGTTTGTTTCATCTGACAGTCAATTGTTTTTACATTGTGGCGTCATTTTAGAAATTGGTTGTTTATATCACTATGGATTTAACTCGTGAAAATTTTCGAAGTATGATTTTCTACGACTTTAAATATAATTTAACAGCTCAGCGGAGCTTCACTCGACTTCAAACTGCTTTTGGCGATGAACCACAATGCAAGACGATTTATAGCTGGTTTGCAGAATTCAAACGCGGTCGTGTGAATCACAGTGACAAATTTCGTGACTGTCGCCCGTCCACTGCTGTGAACAACAAAGACATCGATGCTGTGCGCCGTATGATCAATTGAGATGAGATTCGGGCATCTTAAGCTTAGGCATGAGTCAAATACAATCAATAATACACAAACATTTGGGTGTGAAAAAGCTGTGCTCTCGGTGGATCCCACACAATTTGACCGAGGCTCAAAAAACGGATCGCGTCACTTAGTGGCCTTACTTACCAGATTCAACGAAGGGGCGTCAAATTTGGTGTGGGACATAGTAACAGGTGACGAAACATGGATTTACAGTTACGATCCCAAAACAAAACTGCAACCAAGCGTATGCGTCTTTCGAGGTGAGCCAAAACCTACTAAAGTGGCGCGCGTGCAAAGTGCCTCTAAGCGGATTATTGCTTCTTTTTTTAATAAAACTAGACACGTGGCTACTGTTGCTTTGGAGAATCATTGTACCGTGAATAGTGATTGGTACACGACCATTTGTTTGCCGGAAGTTATTGACAATCTACGTAAAAATAACCGTAAATAATGCCAGTTCTCACACAGCCCTAGACAGACAAATAAATTTTTGAAGGTGAACAACATTGACCTTATGAGCCATCCCGCGTGCAGTCCCAACCTGGCACCTTGTAACTTTTATTTATTTCCAAAAATTAAGAACCAGTTAAGCGGTCGACGATTTTCATCATCTGAAGAGGCTGTCGAAGAGTATGAAAAATATATTTCAAAAATTGTCACGGAGTGGCATAAATGTTTTCAAAGGTGCATTCGTATGAAAAAGTGCATTAACGCTAACGGACAATATTTTGAGAAACAATAAATTCATTTCTGACCATTTAAAGTATTTTTTTCTTATTCCGGAAACTTATAGTGCGCCTCACGTATATACTATATATAATAATGCAGTCCAATTAATAGCAATCTAATACTAATAAAACATATTAACAATAATATAATATAACAATAACAGATTTAATACATAATTTTAGTATTATTAAAAAAAAAATAGGACACAATTTCTATCCTAACATTTAGGTAGTGATATCCTGTCAATCTTCTCAGTACTGGAACATGGACACACTCTACTACGGTAGATATTTCATCGACTAATGGAAAAAAACAATTACGAACACTCCATTAACTACAGTCACTTAAACAGAAATTTAATAGTAGTTTGATATTTGATGATACATAAGTAGCAGTAGAGCTCCTTGTGATAGAATTCATCCAAGTTGGTACTGCTATCTTACCTATTTCTGCCGCCTAGCAGTAATTTCAGCATTACTGTGTTCCGGTTTTGCAGGATAAGGTTGCTGGTGAAATTACAGGCACATGGGACTTGTCAACTTATGTCTCAGGGTGACGGGCGGAATGGCAGTGCCCCTAATAAGATCTTTGCGACTTAAAGCTCTGAGTGGCACTGCAACTGTTATGGATAGGCGTGTAGCTTACTATCAGGCGCACGACTTATTCGTCCCGTCACTTAATAATTATTATAAAAAAAAATCAATCATCATGTCAATGGAATTAATCGTTAAAAAAAATCGCTTTTCATTATACAATACACGTATTACGAATAACTATATCAAAAAATTCATAATCATGTCATACGAGCTAAATATAGACTTAAAGTCGCCACTTTTCGATGTAGTAAATGTGAATGCTGTAAAAAATACATTGGTAAATCTTCGATAAAAAATGTACGATAAACACGTATACGGTTTAAACGCGGTATAAATTTTCATGATGATATTATTCCCAACGAAAATACCACGCAAAATCCATCGGATAAAATATATACACACTGGAAGACAGCAGCAGAATTTTATTAGCAGTAGTTTATAAGGATTGTGAACATTAGTATGTTCCAGTTTTGAAGGGTAATAAGGATGCTGGTGGAATGACAGTTACATGTCAAGTAACAACGCAGTTAGAGCAACGGGTGCAGTGACAGTGCCCCTTAGATCTTTACGATCTAAAGCTCTGAAAGGCACGGTAACTGCTATGGACAGGCGTGTTCGTTACCACCGCGTGCACAACTTGTTACGTTCCGTCACTTAGTACCTATCATTCAAAGTAATAATAATAATTTACAGTAATTTGAAAACGATCCTTCGATCCACTTTCGTCGTAGTTTAGTATAATTTTCGTACATGTTTATGAGTAATGGTACATATATTTAACCGACTTCAAAAAAAGAGGAGGTTCTTAATTCGTCTATATGTTTTTTTTGTATGTATGTTACGCGATAAGTCCGGTATTTGTGAACCGATTTTCATGATTCTTTTTTGTTGGAAAGGGGGTACTTCTATAGTGGTCCCATTTCATTTTGAAGAAAAGGATCCACCTCGAAGGGTGGCAGTTCAAGCATGAAGATTCATTTTTATAAATAGCGCCTAACTTTAATTTAGGAGCAATTACTTTAATGGTTGATTTTGCTATTTCTTCAATGCAAGGCGTTTTTCTCTCAATATACTTTGGGTAGTGAGAACCGATATTTATTATCTCCAGTGTCAAGTCCTGTATAGTGGCGAACTGGGGGATATTTCAATAAAACTTAGCAAATAGACATAATTCCACTTACTTTTAAGGTCGGTTTTTTTAGTACTCTGTACTGAGATTATAATCGCTTGTAATTACCCAATGTCACAAGGTTATGCGACACAATATTTCGTTTTATGAAAACATTCTATTTTCAAAGGTAAGTAACACGGCATTTAAAGATTTTTAGAAAGTTGCTTGCACTAATGAGGCAAGCTACTTTTTTAAAAATCGAACCCAGTAAATGTGAAAAAAAAAATTAAAATACTGTGTTACCTAAAATTTATCAATTCTTATAATTGACCCTTCCGGTCGGCATCATAAAAATACGAAATGTTTTTTTTTTCACATATGCCTGGTTCGATTCCCAGATAATAAATAATAAATAAATTTTTCATTTTCTCAGCACAATACAATACGATGAACGTAATAAAAATATAAAGTAAACTATGATAAACACATTATGGGATATGCCTAAACTAAGCTCAAGGCCTGCAGTTCAGATCACCGGGGAACATGAGTCAGTCAAGCAACTTTTTAAAAATCTCTGATTGCAATATTAATTACTTTGAAAAATAAAATAATTATAAATAAAAATAATAATAAATAAAACAAAAGGATGATACGGAAGGGTATTGGAAATATTATTACCCTCGTCGTCGTTATTTAAAATAACCGTGGCCATTACACCACTTCTGGAGGTCAGAAGCTCACCTAGGTACTACTTGCCATTCGATCTTGAGTGGGATAGGGATTGGGAGGGGCAATTGAATTTATACCGTCATAGTAAACAGGGACATGTGCCGTTATCAGTAACTTGGGATCAGTTGCTTGGCTACCGAAAACTAGATGTGCGATAAAACGTTTTGATCGTAAAGGTCCACCTTTTTAACGTTATGGTGGATTCGCGGAGATAGTAGGGTCGACCTCGAGATACGATTGCCGCAAGTAAAAGATAAATATACGTATTGAAAAAAACTTAATGCTTTAAAAAATAACACCTGTTTTTTTAAGTGCCTATATAAACGTACAATGAAAAGTGTATAATAAAAATATGTGTAATATTTTTTAACTTTTGATTGAAATTGTTTATTACCATGAATGAGCACGGTCACTCACTGAAACGTGAAAAAATAATTGCCTCTATATAAATCTATAATATATATTTTCCGAGCACTTACCACGGAAGTAACTTTTAAGGAGCAAATGAATAGGCATCTTCTGGGCGAGCTCATTCCATTTTAGACCCTATCTTTGCTCCATAGCTAAGTTAGAGATCAAGAGCAATTTACTTAAAAAAAAATACTTTACAACGTATTATGTAGGGTAAAACCGGGTTAGATGGCCATAGGGGGCAGATGGCCAATCGCAATATTTCAATGATCCCTTAATGAGATGGCGGTAGTTAATGCTCAGTTCGCATCATATCGTATCTAAGAGCAAGTGTACGGCGAATATGCTGAGCAAAAAAAAAGAAAAAGTAAGTAAAAACCTTGTTAATTGTTTTGACTAATGCTAAAATTCTTTAGAGGGTTCATGTTTCACACTACAATGAAGTTATTTTTTTTTAATATGGATTTTGTATTTATCGCTTAGTCCACATCCAATGCTTTGTTATAAGCTCAAAATTTTACGTGTCATGTTTTTCTTGTTTAAATTTTTTGTGTGGCCACCTCTCCCGGAATATTAGAACAGATAGCCAATCAAAATCGGTGTAAGATGGCCATGTGACCAACTTATACCGATCACACAAATGTCTAAAATATTAATTAAAATAAATTATTTTCTTTCAATTTGTTCTATTTTCTGTTAAATAATTAATAGTTAATGGTTCAAAGTTTAATAAGAAAGTAAAGCGTTTAGAAAAAACTATGGCCATCTACCTCGGTTTTACCCTAAAGTTGCTTGCTTATCGATATTTTACGGAATATATAACGGAGAGTGTGCGATGGAATTACAATCCGCAATTCCGCTTTCCCCTTTCCATCACCGGGGGACTAGGCGTAGGCTTGGGTTCCACCCCTATGTTGTGGATATTCTAAAGATTCGCACGAAGCGTTACGGTTCCACATTTATATGGTGAACGGCTATGGAGTGGAGTTCCCTGCCTGCAGACTTGTTCCCTGAACGTTATAACTTGAGCCTTTTGGAGCCAAGGCGCTTCTTTTTAAAAAAAAAGTCCAATTCGATTACTCACATAAAATTTTAACTTTAAAAGAATATTTATACCGATCGAAAGCTTTTTTTGACTGGGCATGCCTATCATTAAAGTAATTTTTGTCACCTGTGTTTGGAAAAACAAATTTTAATTTGAATGCTTTGAACTAAATTTATTTATTTTAAAAGAGTGCCGTGTTAAAAGTTTTCAGGTTATTAAATACTCGTTTTCCTTAACCAAATGACTTTAAAATGAAACTATTTTTTCAAAACTAAATCGCGTATATTTTTAAATTTCTTGAATGTCACTATGTTATACTACCATGATATTATTTTTATTTTTGTGAAATTACTCCACTGGCTGGCTGGATTCTAACCAGCACTCTCAGGCAAACCGTGACAGACGCTCTGCCAATTAAGCCACGGAACGAACCAGCTGACCTTACGAATTTTACCATGTGCTTCTTGCAGATCTTTGTTTTTGGTTTTTAAGTACTTTTTTGCCGTAGCGCCGCCATCTGTGAGCAATCTATATCTTCACTTAGAGAGTTTACCTTTAAAACTAACATCGCTGACTAGAGATGTTAGCTCTAATTGTAATTTTTAAGTTTGTAGAATGTCACGATGTTATACTACCATGGTACAATTTATCAATCATTCTACATTATAATTATTAATAACAACGATCGAACACGTCGAAAAATTCATTCGATCCGGCCAGATTAGCGTATATTTGTTTCCTTTTTAGTCAAACAAATAAACGTTTCGGGCCCTCTACAAATCCCTTGATTACGGTTCACAGAGATTGCAAAGATTTTAACCTTAAGATCTGTAAAAATAGTTTCATTTCCTGATCGCGAAAACCTAAGAACTCCGTACAAATGATTTTAGCCAAGAATCTTTGACACTATTGTTATGACACGATCATTGACTTACAAATAAATGGATGACGGGTCTAATACAAAAACCACGAAAAAAATGTCCCAAGTCAACCTATTTAAACGTAGTGACATGTAAAGAAATATGAAAAAGCTAAAACGTTGAATTTAAATTTAACATTTTTTAATTTTAAAAAAAATTGTAATGTCATCGCAGTACTGTCTAATTTTGCTTGCTTCGCTGTCAGTCGAACAAACGAAGACTAAAGCGTGAATGACGCTATGTATACGATTTTAACGCCCTATAAGTTCGGACACTGTTTAGCGCGGACCCGACGTCCATATAATTGTAAGTCAATGGACACGATAAACCGACATAAATAAAGCACTGACAGATGTAATAAGTTGGATGGACATTAATGATCTACGTATTAATATAATCAAAACTAAATTTATGACATTTAGGTCGTTTCAAATTCACTACAACACCAATACTATAGATGAAGTTAACACATTTAACTTTCTTGGATTGACAATCGATAAACATCTTAACTGGAAGGATCACATCAAACAAATTTGTATGAGACTAAATAGATTTGTTTACGCTCTGCGAAGACTAAGGCAAATGGCTCTGACGGCCTATCACGGCTACGTTTCGTCCGTTCAAAAAACTAAACGTATTGCCTTGGCCATGCATGTATATAACGGACATTTTTACCATTCGTGAACACTCATCCTCAATATTTTAAAACACGTGGTGAAGTTATACAAAGGCAAACCAGAGCTAAAATCATGAATCTTTTATACCAACCTCGATGCTATGTTACGTGTGTTTGATAAACCACTCTGGCTTAAAAAATAAAAGAAAAAATCACATTATATGACATTAAATTAAAATTCAATATCTCAACCAACAATCATTTCATCATCAAGCCATTTATACGTCACACTGCTGGGCACGGGTCTGCTTTCAGGCGAGGGTTTAGACCATAGTCCGCCACGTTGGCCCAAGGCGGACTTCACACGTTTTCCGAGGGTTGTGAACCTTCTTCGACGTGCAGATTTTCCTTCACCGAAAAGCTCGTGGTAAATTTTAAATTAAACTTCGCGCATAAATTCCAAGAAACTCAGAGGTGCGAGCCGGGATTCGAACCTACGGCTTCTGCTTGAAAGGCGGTTGGTCAAACCATTAGGCTACCACAGTTTGCTATCTTTTTATGTCAACAATTCCATCGTCACCGAATCTCCTTCGGTGTACCAGAAAGTCCGTAACACTTCGCTACCACAATACATCAAACAAAATATTGTATAAATATAACGGCATCTTAAAAATAGAATTACAATTTCTTCGAATGAAATTCATCTACACTGTATATTTCATTATTCATTAAGAGAAGTTTCAGTTAGGTATAAAAGTGACGGGACGAACAAGTCACGCGCCTGATGGTAAGCGACACGCCTATCCAAAACAGTTGCAGTGCCACTCAGAACTTTAAATCGCAAAGACTCAGGGGCACTGCTACTACTACGCCCGTCATGCTGAGACATAAATTGACAAGTCCCATGTGCCTATAATTTCACTAGCACCCTTAACCCTTCACATCACTGCTTAGCGGCTGAAACAGGTATAAGGACTCTGTCCAGCAGTAGCGAAGAAGAGTTCCAGGACGCGCTGACGCAACGTAATAGCCCCCCGAGTTCCCCACTGCGGACTGCGTCGTCGGCGCGCGCGCAGGAGAGCCGCAGCGCGCAGTGCTAGACGTGACGCGGTCGCAAACGTTGCACTCAACCACTGAAAATCACCATCCTTCCGACTAAAATACTACGCGAGTAAGTCCCGTTACTTTTATATTATAAATTGTAAGAAATTGATTTGTTTTTATTTTACAAATTACAAATGTTGAGAATTAAACTTCTCGATTCACATTCATAGCGATTTTTCCAAATAGATTCCCGTATGAGGTTATTTATCAAGCAATGAAATGTAAAAATCTATTAAAGACGAATAAGTCGTCAAATGTGAAAGCAGATTTCAACCACAGAGATGTAATTCATTGAAAAATTAAATAGAGACATTTCGAAGGTAAAAAGAAACGGCAATAGCGGTTTGTGATGTTACACCTGACATTTACATAGTAATGGTCGTATTGTTAAAAAGGGACGGAACATCGCCCCCAGCACTGACTTTAACCATAAATATCTCTGGTGTTTGTTTTTTTATGTAAAATAAACGAACGCTAGGCCATAATCTCAGAAGAAAAAAAACAAAAAAGAGTATAATATTACGTTTTCAGTTTCTTAATTATTTGTTATATTTTTAAGCTGCTGGCTTTATAGCCAATGCTCAATAAATAAATAGTAGTAGTAGAGGTAGTCCTAGTAGCAGTAGAGCTTCTTGTCAAAGATTTCGTCCAGAGACGTACTGTCACTTTATACCGGTTTCAGCCGCTAAGCAGTAATGTGAAGGGTTAAGGGTGCTAGTGAAATTACAGGCACATGGGGCTTGTCAACTTATGTTTTAGCATGACGGGCGTATTAGTGGCAGTGCCCCTGAGTCTTTGCGATTTAAAGTTCTGAGTGGCACTGCAACTGTTATGGATTGGCGTGTCGCTTACCATCAGGCGCGCGACTTGTTCGTCCCGTCACTTTTGAATCTGACTGAAACTTCTTTTAATGGATAATGAAATATACAGTATAGACGAATTTCATTCGAATAAATTGTAATTTTATTTTTGTGATGCCGTTATAATTATACAATATTTTGTTAGATATATTGTGGTAGCGAAGTGTTACGGACTTTCTGGTACACCGAAGGAGAATCGGTAATGGTGGAATTGTTGACATAAAAAGATAGTAAGCTGTGGTAGCCTAATGGTTTGACCAACCGCCTTTCAAGCAGAGGCCGTAGGTTCGAATCCCGGCTCGCACCTCTGAGTTTCTTAGAATTTGTGCGCGAAATTTAATTTAAAATTTACCATGAGCTTTTCGGTGAAGGAAAATATGCACGTCGAAGAAGGTTCACAACCCTCGGCAAATATGTGAAGTCCGCCTTGGGCCAGCGTGGCGGACTATGACTTAAACCCTCGCTTGAAAGGAGACCCGTGCCCAGCAGTGTGATGTATATATGGCTTGATGATGAAATGATTGTTGGTTGAGATATTGAATTTTAATTTAATGTCATATAATGTGATTTTTTCTTCATCAGAGTTGTTTATGACGCGAAAAATTCGTGTCATAACAATAGTGTGAAACATTCTTGACTAAAATCATTTGTACCGAGTTCTTAGGTTTTCGCGATCAGAAAATGAAACTATTTTTACAGATCTTAATGTTAAAATATTTACAATCTCTGTGAGCCGTAATCAAGGGATTTGTAGAGGGCCCGAAACGTTTATTTGTTAGACTAAAAAGAAAACAAATATACGCTATACGAATGAATTTTTCTAAGGGTTCGATCGTTGTTATTAATAATTATAACAAACTAGCGCAGTAATTACACAAAAAAAAATAATACCATGGTAGTAAAACATCTTGACATTCAACAAACTTAAAAATTACAATTATAGTCACATCTCTAGTCAGCGATGTTAGTTGTAAAGGTATACTCTCTAAGTGAAGATATAGACTACTCACAGTACATACATGTGTAATAAAAATATTTAAAAACGTATTTTTATTTAATAAACCGGATGCTATACAAATGACGCACACCATTTTTTTCTTCATCCTGTAAGGTTATCAAAATTTGCCAGTTCACAGTCGATATCCTAATTATTAGCTAGTTTAAACAGCAGCTTAGTCTTCAAGGTAAATGGATTTTCTTTATGTCAATTAATAAGTAGTCACCGATGTGCCATCGACTCGCCATTGAAGAGCAGAATGACAAAAAAAATGCAATGGCAATTGAATTGTAACTCGATGGCTGACCACTGACAAATTCTCTTCACTTTTTTTTTGTTTTCCTTCGTCCCGCATGGAACAGGCGAAGGTCAGAGACCATACTGCCTAGTCATTAGTTTCTCTTTGCAGAAGACCAAACGTTAAAAATCCTGCCATTGACACTCTATCGACGTGAATTCATTTCCAATATAATTTAATATATTTTTATATTTAATCAATTAAAAAAAAAATGTGATCCGTTACAAATCGATGCCTTAGTTTCTGATTATTCAGGAAATTGCAAAATTTTCTATTTATTTTACTTATCGAGGATGTTAATTTGGAGGCACTAGTTTAAGGATAGGTAAAAGCCAGTGTGTGAACATGAAGTAAATGTGATGTGACATCCACACAATGACAGCCTTTACAATTTGTATATACAACCATTGACTTACAATTATATGGACGTCGGGTTCGCGCTAAAAAGTGTCCGCACTTGTAAGGCGCTAAAATCGTATACAGAGCGCGACACTCCGCTTTAGTCTTCATTTGTTCTACGGACAGCGCGATACTGCGATGACATAACAATTTAAATTTCGAATAAACCTATTCGAATTTTAATTCAATTTAAATTTCGAATAGGTTGACTTGGGACATTTTTTTCGTGGTTTTTGTATTAGACCCGTCGTCCATTTATTTGTAAGTCAATGTATACAACCCATTTTTTACATTTCAGTAGCTTTGTGCTTTGAGATACGGGTTTGATAAAAATAAGGCAACGAAATGTCACATCCTTTTCAACTATTAATAGTACTACCAAGCGTGTATTTCAGAATAAAATCAATTGAACAAGTTGAAACATGTTGAACATAAACAGACGGAACATGTTACTACAGTTACAAATGAGTCCAATTCATTAATTCAAACTTGTACAATTCCGAATTTCTAATTCGACAGATACAAATTCACAAATGGCAATCTGTGCTACATATACATTTAGTCCCTAATAAGTTAGGGCAGCACCGCACCGGACGCAGAATAAGTGAATTCAGCCCATATTTCAGGAACACGCTCCTATTTGCATAATTAACTAACTTCCTTGTGACTTTTCCAACCCTACAGTTGGGTTTTAAGTATGTATATAAGAGTACTAAGCTACGTAAGACAAGTGTTTCTATATGCAGTTGTGGTTTTAGACAAATTTGCATAGAAAGTTTTTATATCAACTCTTACAACATGTTGACGAAAATGAATTACATTTATAAGAAAATGGAAATGAAATTTCGAACCATGTAAAAGTGTTTCATACTCAAGGGTGTGTAGTACTACAAAGACTACGAAAAAAGGAATTGCCGATCGAGAATGATCTTTATGACAAAGCCGCAAAAGAGGTCTTCTAAAATACGAGTACATAACATACAGTTAAAAGTGCATTATGAATGGTTAAAAGCAGGCAGTAATTTAAAGCTGCGAATTTATTAAGAGCTAAATACCTCACGACAAGCGGTCCACGGGGACGTCGCGACGTCGAAGTCTAAGATATTCTGCGACATCATTGGTGACAAGTTCACCCCCTAATGAATACGAGGCTTAATTTCAAAGGAAAATGTTGGCGTGTTATAGATAATATTTTTGAAAACACTCCGATAAAAAGAAATTCCCGGCCTCGGCTTACAAAGTGTCGCTTCGCGTCATCATCAGAATTCATAGAAGGTTTCTAATTTAATTTTTATTTTATGATACCAAACGAACAAGTCGTGCGTCCGGTGGTAAGCATCAGTTAGTAGCAGTAGAGCTCCTTGTGAAAGAATTCGTCCAGGGAAGTACTGCCGTCTTACCTATTTCTGCCGCCAAGCAGTAATGTTACAGGTTAAAGAAATTACAGGCACATGGAACTTTTCAACTTATGTCTCAAGGTGATGGGCGCAGAGGTAGCGCACCTAAGGTATTTACGATTTAAAGCTCTGAGTTGCACTGCAACTGTTATGGACAGGCGTGTCGTTTACCATCAGGCGCACGACTTGTTCGTCCCATCACGTAGTATCATAAAGAAGACGCCTGGCAGTAGCAATGATAGTGCAACTCAGTACATAACACAGGGACATAAGTTGTTCAAAACCGGAACGTTCACGTTACTGTTAGACAGCTTGCTACTAACATATAGAAAAAGACATCAATTAAAATATGATAAATGGGCAGTCAATATATTGGTTTCTATTATTTTGAATGCAAGTTAAATTCAAATTCATAATGCTGAGTTCAATTGCTACAATGTTCAATAAACAACTGTAAATAGCATGCAATAGTCCAGCCATAGACTCTAATCCTTAAAACGCTCGGACGTACAAATACGCAATAAATTCGCGAACTTTTAGCAAGCAATTTCCTCCGGTTTGCGAGGAACAAGATTCATGTGCCCTCACTGAAGTGGTGCGAATACAAAATAAAGAACAATTTCACCCTGCACTACATCGAGCTACATACTACATAGTTCTGCAAGGCGTACTGAGACTCAAGAGGTCGGACCGGCCTTTAATAACATGCCTCTTTAGAAATTTATACTATCTATAACTAAAGAAAAAGAAATTGGAAATACTTGTTACCTGTATTAATAAACCAAATGTGTGAGGAATTTATCAGTAATTATTATCAAAACAAACAAACATTTTGAAAAAACAGAAGATACAAACTTTATTTTAACCGACTTCTCTCAATTCGACGGTAATTTGCGAACCGATTTTGATGATTCTTTTTTGTTGGAAAGAGGGTACCTAAATTTTTAAGAAAATATTCCACCTCTAATGACTTCTTGAGGTCGGTTTTCTAGTACTCTGTATTGATGTAATTTACTTATTTGTTATTATATAAGTATGCTATTCAGTATTTTTTATAATTATCTTACCGTAATTAATTTTTAATATCTTGATGGTAGTGTCTTTTTTCACTTTCTTATAGATGCTTTTGTCCGATACCGATCTACTGGTCCTGAGTAGGGGTTCAGGCACAGGTTACTCAATAGTTGTTCAGGTATCTTAGGGCATCTATTGTACTTGGTTTTCCTAAGCTATTTTTTTTTTTAAAGAAATGTTCAAAAAAATCCTACAACATTGTTAAATTTTTACATTTCTCTATAATAATATTACTATATACGTAAGATTATTTCTTCGCGAACATTCTGTGTAAAAAATATAAGGCACGAATTATGAATGACTACCCCTAGGAGACTCGATGCATCAAAGATATTAACTATAAACCACGTTCCCCCTCTCACTGCATCCATTTCTCAGAATTATTTAATCCATATAGCGCGCTTATGGCTTTGCTAGTAACAGTTTTACTATAGATGATTTTTATTTCAAGAAAGATTGCAATGTATTCGAGAATTTTTAAAGTAACTGTGCAGAAAGATAGGCAAATTATTCTCGCTATTAGAAATATATACGAAACCTACAGGAAACTTGTAGGAGACTGTTTTTTTATTAAAAAAAGAAACTGTTTTTTTATGAGACCAAGAACAAGTCACCCACCTGGCGTGGTGGTTGAGAGCGGTTAGACATGGCGATTTTAAGCAGCGATGCAAACGCGCGACTGCATCGATACAAACGACTATAAACAGCAAGTGTAGCGATGCAATCGCGTGTTTCACGAACGCGTTATTGCTAGTCGTTGCGTGTAATGTAAACTCTAAGTGATATATTTTAATTATTTCTCACAATATTCTAACGACTGCAATTTCTGCAATTTTATAATTTCACATATTTTGAGTTACAACGCTATAGTAATAGCAGTGCGAGCTACAACACCTTATAAGCGGTTTTTTTATTATACCTTCTTCTTCTTCTTCTTTTAAGTGTTATGGCCCCATCGAAGTAATCGATGATTTCGCCAATGCCGAGTTAGGAACGCACGCGTTTTAACTTAAAAATTGACAGGTGAAATTCGACAGAGTTCAATGAGAGTAGTATCTACGAATCTACGACAGAGAACCTACACAGACTATTACAGAAACAAATTGTTTTTTTTTTTCTAATAATGTTTACATCTTATTTAGTTTCAGTTTTATTGTTAAACAAAATTAACGTAAATGACATTTTTCGCGAGAAAATATAAACTTATGGTGTCAAAATATTAGAGATATTTGCGCCACCTTTGAGAAAACCACGAAAGTTTTTTCTTCACTTAGCCAGGTACCTTTACTGATATAACCTATTGTCTAATAACTAGACACGGGTCTATATAGAGTGGGTATGACGCATCCCACAACACACTTTACAAAGATACAAAATATTATAGCCACTAAAGCTATTTAAAGCGGTCACCTATTTAGGGTGCTAATGAATTTATAAATAGAACGCCGAAAACCGAATAGGTCCCATCTGAGGGTTATATGTACGAACGGATAGTGGAATCGTTTTGTTATTAGGTACATTAGCTAGCCAATAGCCTTGTGGGAACGCTGTCGTACGACAAGCCGCCTGCTACAATATATTCAGAGGTTATACAGCCAAATACCACTGTCAGTGTAATATGATCCATTTGGATCGTCACTGGTAAACTCTACGGATTCGAAACCCACAGAGTTGAAGAACTAGCATTTTGCTCCATCACCTTGATTTTCAAAAAGTATCTAGTTCTTAAACGAAATGAAATTATATTTTTCTCTTTTATATTTCGCGCGATTTTCAAAATTCGAGCTAAATCACCCCGCTTTACGCGGATGCATTGATTTAGCTAATTTGAACCCGTAGCTTCTTAGTTACTAAACGTGCATTGTCACAGGTACTTCTTTTTTGGTAGGTCCTTCAATTTGTATTCACATTGGTATTATCTCTTATCTAGTGAATTGTAAAAGATAATTTTTACGAACAATAACGCCACCGGCAAAAAAGACAAACGTAAGAGCTTGAGTTTGGAGATAAAGATAAAAGTTTTAGAAAAGATGGGTTCGGTCGAATAGTACGTTCGTTACTATATTTAGCTTTTTAGTCGATCATACCCCATTCTATCCCTGGTAGCAGTCGTTAAGTCAAGTTAGAGACTCGACGGCGACCAAAAATCTATGGCACCAGGCGGGCTACACAAAAAAAGAACAACCCTGTTTACGCGAATTTCGCTTAAAGCGATTTTGTCCGGACCGCATTCCTCACGTAAAGCGGAGTATTACTGTACTTTTATATATATTATTACTATTGTCAGTTTTTTTTTAATTGGATTATTGTCGTAGTATTTATAATTACATACCACAGCAATTATTCTTTTTATAATGTTGATTTTTACTTCGTGGTGGTATTGTATTTGCCTAGTGATAGCCAGTGAGTGGAGTAACACTAAATCCCAAACTACGAGTTTTCGCTTAGTTTGGGATTCGGGAGTTATAAATATTTTATATAGGTAGCACGTACAATCATATATATACACACGTGTTTGGTGTAACGTACCTACCCAAGCAGCACACCCATATCTAAATATATACTATAAGATATCTAATAGAATTTAATTCGATTGAATATTTTAAGAGATCAAATTCCCTCAAGATATCTCGAAGAAGGTTTCTAGATAATTTAAAGTAAAAGTGGGCACAACTTTATTAGATCACAAGAGTGCTTTGAGAAATATCTGTAGGTAGTCATAAGAGTAATTGTTATCTTTTTTCTCAAGTAACCCTTATAGAATGCTACAAGACCATTTTTTTTTTAGATAATCTATAGTCTACGATAGTTTTCTTAGTAATACTATTTTAAAACCAAAATACTAAAGCGTTACAAACATAAGACGCAATTCTCTTAATACTAATAGATTTCAAGTTTAATGGCCTACAAAATATAAACTATCAAATTTGCAACATGACGAAATTAGATACAATATTCTGACTTTTTCGCGCAATATTTAATCGGTTAGAAAGCGCGAATTGACGTGCGACTTTAAATATATTGTGAAAAGTGATGTAACCTGTCATAAAAGTAATGCGCTCGCTAAATTTTAAATATTTATGTATAAAATATAAACTTAATAAAAATACAGTTATCGATTTTCGGTTTTAAATATTTATAGAAAGCTTAAATATACAAAATAACTCACAAAACAAACCATTTCCAAGAAGTTCTAGACTTCTTCAAGCTAATTTCATAGACATTCTTTAAAAATAAAAAGGACGATATGAATTTAAAGCTTTTTTCAAAACACTGTTGGGAGCATTTTGTCTATAGCTTTATCTATAGAAACACTTTATAATACGAAAAGATTATTTTTACTTGCTTTAGTATAGTTGATCTTGTAAAAGTATAAGTATTGTATAAATATTCACTCTTATGAAGCTTTTATAACTGTCTACAAAACGCGATGTTTCTAAGCGATTTTTTCTTTTGACAGTATTACAAAACCTTTATAAAAGTTATAGGGAATAGTAAGCGTATTATGCAATAAAAAACTTTTCAAAACACTAGGTCAAAAAACAATTTAAAAAATCCAATTTGTCGCAAAAAATTTATTCTGTATAATTTATATTGAATGTGTTATATATGACTAGAAAGGTGGATAAATTCCCTATCATATAAATATAAGGAATATTTTAATGACGTACCTAGCTTATGTTGGAAGAAATAAAATTTTCATTACAAATTTGTGGTTATTTCTTCACGCCAACCACATTTCACACAATGATTTCACTGTATTCTATTGATAGACGGCACAATACACATACACAACACTGAAATACAGTAGTTTACGCGCTCATTTTAATTGTTTTTACTACTTATTGTTAATTTGTCAACAAACATGACCGACCCTGACCGGCTCGCGCGCGAATTACGACTATTGTATCCAGTGTTGCCAATTTGTGGGGAATTCCCCAAATTGTGGGGAACAACACTAGTTTTTAGAGTATTAATAGACTTTACTGGATGTGTATAGAACAATTTTACTAAAAATAGTCAGTTGTTCTACAGATGAACTTAAAATAAGGACTATAAGAGTAAATCTTACATACACTTAATCAAGTTGTTTGGTATTAAGGTTTTAAAATTTGGACTTGAGTGAAATAATTCTATAAGAACAATTTCTTCTTTCTAAAACCATTTATAGAGAACTATTATCTAAATCTATACCATATTAAGGCTGTTTATAGATTTAATAGTTTTAAGGCGTATAAAGTGTGCTCCTTGGGTACTAGTCCTTATCCGAGACCTCGACTGCATGAAGTTGATAACGACTCCACACATTAACTGCATGCAGTCGAAACCGATTTCATGCTGCCGGGATCGACTGCATGCAGTTAATGCGTTAAGTCGTTACTAGCTTCATGCAGTCGTGGTCTCGGCTGCATTCAGTTTGTCATGCGCTCAATGATAGTAAGTAACGTTCGGTCCACATCATTTATTGTAGAAGTACAACCGTAAGGAAAAGGTGAGGGAAAGAAGGAAGGAAGAACTGGCTGTTACAAAAACAGGTACAATACACAATACATAATATAGGTACAAATAAAAACACTCCCTACAAATT